>NC_041334.1:22894081-23194081 GCF_004354835.1 Perca flavescens | reverse complement strand
TTAAAAACCATGCACCTAAATGCACAGTACAGAGGAGCAGCTTCAATAAAAACACAGTGAAATTAAACAAATTCCAAATTCTAATATAATGTGTATGTGTGAATCTCTTGTAATAAGTCAAACAAAGGCCTATGTCAAAATAACAATCTTTTCAAAACCCTCTCTTTTCTCCTCCCAAAATGATTTAAATATTTTGATGACCCATCCTACACTCATCAAAGGTCAACATACATGTATCTAATTAACTACAAATTGGGGTGACTAGCTAACATGCCCAACAGAAAAAAAAAACACTTCAGCACATACAGTAAGCATGTTGCTCGTAGTAGATAGCAGAAAAATATCATGCATTAGGGGTGTGTTTTTGGATTTCTGTTGAAAAAAAAAATGTGTACATGTCACGAATGGCATGTTCACTGGCATTTAAATGTTTTCATTTCTCCCTCCCTCTTCAGCCCCATTTGAGGTCAAGCCCACTGAGATTCTACATATTGTCAGTTCCAGGTCAAGAAATAATCCCAATGCATAAGCTTGGTCCTAAAACTACAATGTCTGGTTTTCTGTATCTTCTGTGTTAAAGCAGGAAACTTAACTTAGAATCACAGTTTTACAAAATCTATAGGTAAACATGTGATGTGTTTCTATGAAATAAAACAAAGGCCACATTAATAATGCAAATGAGTTGACCTCATGATATCACACACACCAACAAATCCAAGAGGGGGAGGTTACTATGGCAACATAGATACAAGATAGCAGAGGCATCCACTAAATGCATGTTTGACTACAACATCCATTGCCTTGGACTTCCTTTGTGTTGGCATTTTAAACTCTGGTCGATTTATGAGCACTATATGGTTAAACCCTTTCTCAGATCTCTGCAGGGTAAATCCAGACAGCTAGCTGCTCTTAGTTTTCTGTTGCATGACTTTTAGACGTACACATGTTCTACCAAAACAAGTTCTTTCCGAGCCTATTTTGCAACGGCACCGCAGCTTTTTCTCCGGTGCTTAGCACCGCACAAGACAATTGTGATTGGTTTAAAGAAATGCCAAAAAACCAGAGCATGTTTTCCTCCCATCCCACAATGCTATGTGGAGTAGCCAGTGCGCTTTGGAGGAGGGTCTGGCAAAGTGAGACTAATATCATACTATCATACTGACCCAGTCATGAGAATGCGTTGGTGTGTGTGTGTGTGTGTGTGTGTGTGTGTGTGTGTGTGTGTGTGTGTGTGTGTGTGTATTTGAGGCAGGGAGCATGCCGACAATGGAACCATTGTGTCCTGTTCTAAATCTTGTTCACTAAGCCCATTTATTATTATTTTTACTGGATAAGTACTGGTTGAAATGCTCACTGCATATAAATATCCCTTTTTCTTTTCACTTAGATTACTTTGCTTGTAAATTTTAGATTGAAAAACCCAGCCAAATGGACAGGTTTATCCTGAATTCCATTATCAAGACTACTTGGAAGGTCTGCAAGATGCAATTCTCTCAAGTCTAACAAGCGGATTACAGACCTGTCCATCAACAAAAACCATGTCCAGGACAGGATTCTGTATTTGGTGATTTTCATGTATTCTAAGAAAAAATTCAACGCTGTTCACAGCTATTATTGAACCAAGAAAATGTGATAATATTCCATGACATTCCAAGAAATAATTTTTCGACAAGACCACTAACACGATTTATTTATTTAAACAAAAACATTTAAAAACAAGTTTGTTCAGAACACTGATATTGAAGTTTCTTGCTTTTTGAGCCTTTCTGCCCCCGGTTGTGAAAAATAGTTTAAAGCAGCTATAATTAATTGGGTGGTGATAATGTTGCTAACCAACCTAGATTTGTAACCATGGCAACATGCAGAAACATGGGATTACTTACTTTTTGCATTATAACCTTACTTCTCAGTTCAAATTGTTAAACACAAATATATGTATTAAAAATCTTTTGCCCGTGAGTTCAACCTTTGTGTTTATATCTTTAAAACCACCAACACACCCCTCACTCTGTCTTATGTCATGGATTATTCCTTATTTATACAACTTTATACCATTTAGGAATAACTATATTACATTAGACAATCTTAGCTTGTGGCGATGCAAGTCTATTAGGTGAACAAATTCCCCCAGTGGACCGGACATTATTATGTGCAGGCATGTGTTGAAGATATAGCTTGCTTCAGCAAATGCCTCATTCTCAGAAAATTTTATTTAAATGACCAATGGGGATTACAAAATAGCATGAGCCAAGTAAAACTGTTTTGTTTCATGCACTTATGAGAGCAAACTGTGTGTTGTGTTTTGATTAACATGTCATTTACATTCAGTGACTCAGAGATCATAAAAACATAACTGCAGTTTCGTTCTCGTAAAGGGGTTAAAACAAAGGTGTGTTGAGCATTTTGGCAGCTCCTCATTAAAAATGAGGAAAACCTAAATAAAAACCACACTCCAGTTGACAGCAACCATTTCCTCTCGTCACATTGCAGGCAAAAGACCCTGATTTCCTCCCTCATTATTTAGTTTTTCATCAATGCTTTCATATATTATTTTCAGTGTACTGAAAACAAACTCTTGTAAGTGAATTGCAGCTGATTGTCACTGACTTTTTTTTAAGGCTTATATTCTTAAAATAAAAGTACTATTTGCAAATCACAGTTCAAGACATATATGTAATCAAACATAATATTGACTAAGCTTCAGTCCTTATGCAAAAGTGAGATTATACAGCACAAATGGTTTGAAAAGACTCTATGGGACATTTTTGTAAAGCTGATCGCAGCTGCTGCACCGTAGGACACATTTTGCATGAACTATTGCTTGAAACACACAAAAATGTTTTTCCATACAGTGAAAAGTTGGAGCTTTAGATAACAGAACTAGCATTATTATGTATAACTGCTGTTCTATACAGTCTTTGCTCCTAAAAAGAGAACACATTGACCCTTGTGCACACAACTAAAGGTTAATGCCTCTCTTACGTTACATGTGCAAATAAAATATTCATATTGTGATATTATTATATTATTGTGCTATTAACAACAACAGAGCAAACAAATCAACCCATAAACCAAATAGCTTGCAATGCAAATGTATGATTTATTTTTCTGCTGATATGAGTAATCGTAGTAGTAGTCAACCTGCAGGAAGATAACAACCACAACATTGTCACACTGACAATGGTACACACACACACACACACACACACACACACACACACACATCAGAGCCTAGCATCTGTGAGGGATCAAGTGCACGAGAACACCTTCACAGAGTCTAAATTAATATGAGAACCTTTTCAGATGAAACCTGAAACTATTTATAGAGCAAAAACAAGAATTACGGGGCAAAGGTAACACTGTAATCAGTTCAAAATGACAGAGCAGTCTTTGCTGGCAGTTAGTGTGGGTGCATACTGGGTATCCAGTGATGTGCAGCTGTCGGCACGGCTGAGCCATAACATGGGTTAAACAAAACCACCACTGAGCTGTCAATAAAGCTTTGCCAAATACCAAATAAAATAGCCAATTCTATCTGTCTCTTTCTCTTTCCAACTCACACACACATGCTTAGCTACAAAACTGTAATTTTCACAAAGGAGGGTCGAATGAACCAGTCTTGAATCTATTCAGAGCTGTCCAACGACATGTAAAGAATTGAGCTGGTTAGTAAAATTGGCCTTTCCTCCATCGCTTCTCAGTTGCCTTGACTGTCCAGCAGCAGCAGCAGCAGCAGCAGCAGCAGCAGCAGCAGCAGCAGCAGCAGCATACCTCTGATTAAATGAGCACAAAACCTCCTTACAGTTACCATAAAGATGAGCAGCTTATCATTTTCCTTTTTCAAATCGCCCTGTGCGCATAGACTACAGCACTATCTGGACGTAATGTTGTATATTCTTGTGATGAATCTTGAGGCTTCCAATTTGTTCTTGCCAGTCAAGTCCACCTGATGTGCATTTCTTTGGAAGCCAGATTTTTTTAGTATTTAAAAAAAAAGTGTCATGGTGGACACCGGACTAAAACAAACACAAACTATGAAGGAGCCAAACAATTTGTAATGACCAACTCCACCACTGGAGTTGTGAAACCATATATATTATAATCAGTTTAAAATCTTATTAGTTAGAAAAATGTTTTACATTGTTGTGTTGTCTTAAAAATACATTTTAAAAAAATAATTGAAAAGTATAACTGTACACTGTGCCACATTACTGCGACATACAGTACATTTGCATCTGAGAGCTGCCACAGTCCCGCTGCCTTCCATCATTGCACATCAACAACTGTTAGAGTTTACTCGACCAGTGAGCATAAATGAACACACTTCATTGTTACTGTATGATTTTATTGATCATAAGGTAAACAACAATAAGTAAACAATTCATCAATAGATGAATAGTCAATGTATTTGCAATATTTGATAAAATGTATGACTAACTCCAATGAATTTGAACAGTACTGTATAAAAAGATGAGCCCTTAAATGATGAGATTGAAGTATTTCAGCAAAAACAACCAGTAAGTTAAATCACAGTGGGAATTAGTGAGGCATGTAAATCTCCTGTAAATATCTGACTCACCATTCATCCACCTTGCCAAGATGAGAATGAGCTATTAGCTTTGCCAACATACAAGTTTGCTGTTGCCAGCACTTGTCATGTGGAAGGAGATTTTGCAGTAATTGCCATACATAATCTCCAGCTCTATCCACGTTTTTTTGGACACCTAAATGATGTGGTAAGACAGGATACATCATTTTCAATCCAAGGTAATAGACTCTGTGTTCCCTGATTGGATTGGATTGGTTTGTGTGGACTGATTTATCCAGAGGGCATTGCATTGCTTTGTTTTCACATTCAATGCATGTTCTGTGTTTACCTCTTTACCCTGTGTGGCTTTTGGCATGCCACGGTTTAAGGAGCAGAGAGAGAGAGAGGGTAAAAAAAGTAAACATAGTCCATGCCCTATATTTGCTACCTTCAGAAACCTTCATAAGAAGCAAAGAAGCAGTCAAGTTTTTTTGCGTCAAAAGGAGTCCAAATCAGAAGCAGTGATACTTTAGTACCGCTCTGCCCATCCCTAATATGAATGAGTGATAAAGTGGCAAGAGACATTGTGTGTGGGATGCACGTTTCAATTAGTGGTTGCAGAAGTTTAGAACAGCCAATTGGCCAGTAAAAATATGATATTACAACAGACTGTAGGCCTGGCCCTTGTCGGAATTGGGGTCTTGTGCGTGCACCGGTGCACGGTAACTGTGTGGCTTATGCTGCAATGTTTTCATCCTACTAGGTAGAAAATAATATTAGATTGGGGGGTTAGTTGAGCATGGGTGATTTAATGTGCCATAGTTCATAGTTCATATTTCATAATTTCCTTTTTGGAGCTAAGCTACTGTAACCTGCTGCAGGGCTCTCCAGTTATCTTGACATAGATCACAAAGGCAATGCATTTTCATTGAGAGCCTCGTGATCCTACCTAGCCAAATCAAAGATCACCAGCTTAGTGTCTACATTTCACAGACACATTCATCAATCTCTGCTGCTCCAAAGCCTTGTCTCAGGACACAGTTGTGTTATAGATGAAGCACACAGAAACTACTGTGTGTGTTCTGTCCATTTATCTGCTACCCTGCAGCCTGAGCAATAAACCTCTCTCACGACCGACATTATTATCCAAATTCAGCACCTTGAATACTGAACCATGCATGTGAATTATTGCCCGTCATAGAGGTGACCCATTCTTTCAGAGCAGCAAGGAAATGTAATTTGGAAACCGCATAGTTTGACAAATTAATCAACTCTCTCCCTCGTGTCAGATACTTCACTGACTTTGGCGTATGCCTCAGGCTAATTTTACTGAATGACGAGTGAGTGCCTTGCTCATTATCTGTTTTCAGTTCACTTTCTAGTTCAGGTGTTCTCTTCTAGGGGGATTCTTGATTAGATCGCAGCAGGTTTGTAATCCAACATGAATGAATGAAATTGAGAAGATTAAATGAAAACCATTGGAGAGAATTTAAGGAAATATTGATTTATAGGTTGTTGTGATCTTATTGGTTAGTGTTAGTAGGCAATTAAGACAGGGTGCTTTTTATTTTTCAATCAAACCACTTTCAGTAACAGATTTTATTTTAGCACATTCGGACATCAGCAGAGGGATTGTCACTTCTGTTCGTGATCAGAAACTATAATTTATCAAGAGTGAAGCAGATTCACCACCCCGGTATGTCGATTTCAAACTGAAGAAAAACTTGTTGGTCACTTGCATGCATTAAATTTTGCAATTGCAGGATAACTAACAGCTGAGGCAAAATACAGAAAAATACCTTATTTTGAGGGGCATTTACGTAGCATTAATGTACTGTTTAAAACTAAATAAAATAGTCTATTTTATTTGTTTTAATAAAATTAATGAGAGAATGAGTGAAACCAAGTCTATCTAGACCCTTTTTCTTGATAAAAAAATAATATATTTTTTAAAATGTATGTATTAAAGTGTTAAATCTATAAATTACAAACAATAGCAATATGTATTTGACTAGTCTGACAATTCTTTAAAATACATTTTACAGATTATATACCACTATTATATATGGGATATAATATTTAATTATAAGGCTCTAAAGGTCTGGATTTCTTTTACGTTCATAAGAAACTTAATAAACTGGAAGGACACAAACAGATTCAAGTTACAGGACAGATGTTGTAACCACTTGGTCACCATTATGCAGTTCAACACTTTGCAGGCTTTTAATCCTGTTTAGTACAAATGCGGTCTCATTGCCACCTCATCTCAATCAGAATAAAGATGCAAAATATCCAAAGGAATCAGAGTGTTTCTCTGTATTTGGTTAAACAGTTGCTCAATTAATGTTCACATTGACCTATTGGTAATCACAGTAGACTAGCAGAATACAATCCTATAGAGAACACAACAAAGAGTGGAGTGACCTAAATGTGTCTTCAGAAAATAAAAATAAAAGAAGAATTGGCCATCAAGGTGAAACAGTTTATTGGGCCAGAGGCTGAGTCCCTCCACTCAAGCTCCCACTGCACTGTTAAAAAAAAAAAAAAAAAAATATATATATATATATATATATATATATATATATATATATATATATATATATATATATATATATATAATACTGTAGTGTAGATTTTGTAGTATATACTACAAAATCTGTAGTATATACTACAAAATCTGACAAAGTTTGTACACACAGTCTAGTTGAATGTTATGCAACAGATGCCAAATTAACCCCAGATAGGAATTAGGAATTAAATTAGAGGAAATATTGGCAATAATCTAACACGATCAAGGATGTGGGTCAGAGATTGGGGGCCTGCCAAAATCAAAATAATAAATAAATTAGCACTTTTTGGGGAATATGAGCAGACACAAGGTATGATAAGCTTTGTCATTTCCCCAATTAGTTTCTATTTAAGGTTATAATCATGGCATTGTGGAATACAAAAAGAGGTCATAGTGAGCATTTGTCCCACATGCCACCAGAGAGGGCAGGAAGTGAGAGTATGGAGGATATTTATGGCCCTGATTACTGACTTCTCACTTTGATTCGTTTGTCTTTGTGAACTCATGACAAGACTTATGGCACATCTCTATAAATAGATGTTACATATTCAAGGTTGCACATTTAGTGTGTGTAGACACTGTTAAGGTGACTTGAAAAAATACTTATTTTTTCTTATTTTTTGTTGTTGGTTAAAGTAGGTCACAAATGAAAAAGTGAAACAAGCATGTAACTTATGATACATTTTGTTTGATGTTAATGGCATATGGGGCAGGAAAAATAAAATATATACTCCTAAAGACTAAACTCTCAAATGTCTTAATCTCACTTACAAGCACTGCTACAAAGGTGGTTCTTACCAGGTTGTTGATTGATAATAAGACTTCAATAAGTATAAATTACAACCACCACTTTTAAATAGCCCAAAAGAGGCGCTCAATGGTGTTTTAAGCCCCCACCGTTGACTTCAAGGCAGCGCTGTGGCTGGAAGATGATGTTGGGGGCTTAAAACACCAAACACCATAAAGCACACTCATTTGATTCCCATTTCACACTCATTTGATTCCCATTTCTCTGCCTTACCCCCGTTCCCTTCCCCTACCCCTAGCCCTTATCCCTCGAAACCGAGTGGTAAGAACATGGTTGCAAATATTACATTACATTACATTACATTACACATCATTTAGAAGACGCTTTTATCCAAAGCGACTTACAATTAAGTGCTTTCAACTCTGAAGGTTCAAACTCCAGACAACAAGTAGTAAGTGCAAGTACATTAGCTTTAAATAGGTAATGCTAGAAAGAGCCATATGAAAGTGCAGGTTCAAGATTTATATATGTACAAGATTTATATATGCACAGGACTGTGTAGAGTAAATAAATTATTTAAGCCAAAAATAATAATAATAATAATAATAATAATAATAATAATAATAATAATAATAATAATAATAATAATAATAATAACTTACATTTATGAGACTCTGGGTACCCCTTGGTTTCAAGTAAGCTCGTGAAAATGCTTGGTTTTAAGGGGGATCTACCCCTTCCCCTTAGCCCTAACCCTAGATCAAAACGAGAATTGGGATAGCCCTTACGCTCACGTGAACATGCAAAACTAGGGGAAGGGGTAAGACAGAGAATTGGGATTTATTTGCCTTGATTTTTTGTAGGCATCAAAAATCATGACATCCTGTTAAATGTAGACAATCTGCAGTGCAAATTGAAACTAACCATAAAGGATTTAAACGACACACAAGTGGCTGACACATGCTGCTAAAACCTAAGATGTCTCCATTTATAGCAATATTTGATCACTTTAATGAATGATCACTCATATCAAATAGATACAAAAAACAGATAAAGCATATTTTCCACCATGTATTTTGAGAGCTTTGCACTAATATTTCTCTTATTTTAGCTATTAAAAATCTCCTTGTTTAAATGTTAGAAAAGTAGGTGATACACCTACTAACAACAAATGTTTTTAGCTTTGGATGTAAGTGGTTTTACTAATATACTGCACAGTATATTTGGCTTTCTGGGAAACCATTTTCTACACTGTCTTACATGTTTTACTTTGAAAGAAGCTTATGCTTCAGTGATGATGAGCATTAGGGAAGAGAAGCAGACTGGATCAATACAAATACAATTTACAGTTTGCTGCTGTATGGATGAGATAATCTGAGATGCATTAAGTCTGGCAACTCATTTGTAAGGGTCTTTTAAAGAAAGCTAAAATCAAATGCTGTGTAAATGCAATGTTAATAATCAGTCATGGTAATAGCGATTTTAAATCTGGACCCCATAAGGCTGCATTCACACCAAATCAGGCGTTATGGCGAAAACGCCAGTCCTCCCATCATTTGAATGTTGGTAGTGCATTTAGGCTGCAGTGGTGGGGACCACATGAGATGCCGAAAAACAAACAAAATTAAAACAGAATCAACATTTGGAGAAACACAACCCAATGTCACATTGCAGTGGCTAATCTCGGAACCTACTGGTGTTCAGACAAAACACAATGGAGTTGGGAACACATTGGAGACACAAATGGGCCATTTGAGTTAGAGTCCCACATTGCTGCTGAACCCTGCGCTAAACGCTGCAACGTCTGATTTGGTGTGAATGAAGCCTAACTGCATTCATAGTTTTATCATAAAGCAAATGTTTTGGGAATATTAGCAACATGAATGTGGTCAACAACAATGTCAAAAACAGCTCGTATTACTGTCACTCTACAGAATATCAAAACTAACATTGTCTACACTAATTGATGTGTTTTGACTGATGCAAATGAATAGATTATTTTCAAACTAATGAGTGAATAATTAGTCATAATTAAGTATGCTAACAAGTTCTGATTTATTAACTGATTTCTCCATACCGGCTTCATCAGCGTTCACTGCATGCCAGGCTTTATTTTAATGATGCTGTCTGTCCCAATCAGTGTCACGCCATTCCTGTAGAGAAAAAAAGTTAATGAAACTTTCACTGTTTCATGCTCTGTTGACACTCCTTCTATCTTACACAATTCTGCATTCAGTGTCATAATAAGGCAGTGATACAGAGGCGGCACTCTTCACAGATATTATAAGTCCAGGAGTGATGCAGCTAAAGGAATTACTAGTAGAAGTAGTTCACCTAAGTGCTCTTCAATACAGTCAATAATGAATCATGGTAAGTTAAGAGCATCATGAGCTTATGCAGTTATCGTTTTACACAGAGGTACATTTTAGTACATTCACTGTACAGAAGTCCAATTCCATATGTAAACCCAACATCTCAACGTGAGGAAATTATGAACCCAGAGGGCAGAATGTTTAATAAGGCAAGATGTTAGAAAGAAGCTCCTGCATTTACAATACTGTGAATGTCAAACTGGTGCAATGAGAAGCAGCCAAAACAACTCAAGCCGCACATGAGAGGAAGATTAATTATACTTTGCAGAGTTGACACCATCTATAGATAGTGATATCAGTGATATCATATAGAAAATCAAATAGCACATTTTGATCTATTGCTGTTACATAGGCCTATGTGTGCTAAAGATCTGTTGTATAACATAACCAGGCAACAATGGTTGAGACAAGATCACCAACTCATGGAAGCTGTGGAATATTTGGCATCCTATTCCCCTTTTCTATGATGCATTGTCATCATTCATCCTGAAGATGAAAAAGGACAGAAATGTTTTTGCTACAACATCAGAAGAGCTTTTTTGGTATCACTACAGCAAGCTTGAACACAAAAACAAATCCATGAAAATGCAAATGAGGACAGTGATATTCAATGTTGTAGTGGTGCTTGTTCAAGAACAATAAAACTCATAGTAGCCATAGATGTCACTGGACAGATTTCTTTTTTTTTTGTGGTGTCTTTTGTTCTATATCCATAAATAACTGAGACCACATTGTTTGAAGTGAGATACATGCAAAAAATGTTGAGCGGTAGGCCATACCGATGTACTTCCGGATGTGGTCTCCCTCAGTAGCTAATTAAAAAGACATCTTTTTGATCTCATAATAGCCCTGCTGCCAGGGTAAACAAAGCAAGCGACAATGACACAATAATGGATTATTGCATTTCAAGAGAAGATACAACTTTAATCTATTTTTATCATTTTTTTTTAACAACATCTTTAGGTACAATAAATATTAAAACATCAACTATCACACTCTATGAACCCTGTAATGATTGTATGAAAAACTTAGATTTTGTTCTTGAGCAGTCTAGTGATGTGATTGGAGAGTTAAGAGAGAAAACATTTACTATCAACAGTTTAATATCATAGACATGGTTAATATCATAGATATCTATATCCATGGGCCAAGCCAGAATGCTGCGGTAACGTAACTTCTGAACCAATCAATACATATTTAGAAATAACGTGGAACTCGTAATTTGTATTGTGACAGGTGCTTACTGTGCGCATCCATGCCAACAACATTAAAACTAACAGATCCAGGTGTTTAATCTATTGCAAGTCATTTTTATTCAATTCCAGCTGTTTTTATTTTTTAAAAAGGTTGACAATCTGCTTTTGATTCACTATTTAAAAAAAATCCCAAATGTGATTTTATTTCATATTTCCTGTTTTCTTCATTTTTTATCACAAAGTATATCTGTCAATAAAGACAGACAGGGCAGTTAGGTGACTGAATGAGCAGACAGGGCAGTAGTCTTGTGTAGAATAGCTGTCATTTTTTTTAACCGTTCGACTGTCATCGGTTGATGGCATAAAGGTTGATGGTGGCTACTGTAGCGTCAGGTAACCATGGAGACATATCCTGTGTTAGCTAAAACTGGTTACTTGCTTGTTGTGTGCTGTGTTGCTAGGGATTAGATAGCTAGGTTTGGGGTAACGTTAATGTAAACAGATAGTAAAAACTGGGTAAACTCACACGACAAATATAATGTTTCGGAATTTTTTTCAGGTAAGTGTATTTGAAAGCCACGCTCTTTGTAAATAACATGTTTTGTTTTTAGGCTAAAAGTAGCTTTAGCTTGATGTAGCATAACATTAACGTTGGCTGCAGGCAAATAGTGAAAACTATAATTATGTTTCTCGCAGGGTGGATCTGTGGTTGAGATCTTTAGTGGACAAGGAAAAGACCCTGTAGAAAAATGGAAACTTTGCGGAGGTCCGTCATCCATACATAAGGTGAGTTTTCAGAGCTGCTATTTACGTTATAACATTATAGCCTATTGTTTGGTGATAACTCGCGCTCACTATTGCACATTAATCAATTTAACTAGCTAGCTAGCCATATCCTCTACGTCAAGCTACCACACAGGGCCAGGATATAGACAACAACAAATACAATGCAGTCCAATAAAAGAAACATAACACGGTCTGAATGATTACCGCATGGCTGAATTAACCCCCCTGGATGAAATGCATACAAATTGAACTTTAGCCTGTAAACTTAGCAGGGCTACATTGTTACCTACACAAGTTCCCATGGGTGACATCGTTTACGTTACAACCGTAAATCTGATTTAGGGATGCCAGCACACACAAATTGTCTGAGAGATGTGTTTTAAACTGTCAAAATGAGGGAAAATACAAACTCATGTTATCAGTAAAAAAGTAAACTTGTGTTTAGTCTCTTAACTTTATGTGATATTTTTTATTGAAGATGCCAGTAACACTTCATAATAGAGCTGTTGTTGACACATAGCCTTTCCATTTCAAACCTTGTTATGCTCACACAAAAACATGTGCACACTTCATTATAACTTAGCAATGCCTTAGAATTAGCAAGGCCTCGTGTGTATTGTTTTTTTTTTTATCTTAGGAGTACAATAAAGAAGTCAAAGGGTTTGTTTACTGCCTGGAGGGTAGCAGCCAGACAGTCAAGATGCAAATGCCAGAGAATGGGAAAATGTCTCGTAAGTCACCACACTTGCACCCATTTATAAATTATATTTTCTTATGCAGATGTTAATAGTAATTCATTTCATCACTTATTTGCCTATTTGTTTTTTCTTAGTTGGACTTCTTCAAAGATTCTTGGTCCTTCAAGTCAATATTCCCCCATGTAAAGATTTTTCCATTGAGCTTGTGTAAGTACAGCAATTTTTTAAGATTCTTTTTTTTACATGGCAACTACCTAGAAAAACATTTGTGAGAGCATGGGCTGTTGTAGATATCAATACATCTTTTATTCTGTTGTTGAGAAAGGACTTTTATTACTGTTAGTGTAGTCTATATCCTTGACTTTCCACTTCCGGGATTGCTCCATTGCCGAAATTCCGCTGGATTTTACTCATTTAGGCTGGATATCCATTGCCTTGGGCATACACATGTTCCACCAAAACTGAGGCTATTTTGTAGAGGCGCCGTTTCTCTGTGCATCGCATAGCGCCGCCCATGACGATTGTAATTGGTTTAAAGAAATGACAATAAACCAGAGCACATTTTTCTCCCATCCCGGAATGCTGTGTGGCCTCTCCAGACCCTCCTCGGTGGAGGAGGGTCTGGCAAAGCAAGACTACTGTTAGTGTGGCTCAATATGATAGCTACAGTAATCTTTGATAGAGTAAATTAGCACTTTGTTACATGATAACACTTTACTTGAAGGGGTGTGCATAAGACTGACATGAAAGTCCAAAGGGTTCCACTTTACTTGAGGTCAAAGAAATTAATCATGACACTGTTATAAAAGCATTTGACAGTGTAATCAAACTTTATGACATCCTTCTGACAAGTCCAAATTGTTTCACTTTACTTGAGGTCAAGGAAAATAATCATGACACAATTATAATGGTCTCATGACAGCCAATTTAAAAACCAACCACTTATGACAGTTTAATGTAATGTTAACACATAAAGCTAAATAGTTTCTTCAAAGCTATAGTGCATAGTTTCTATCGCCCCTATGAGGAATTCTAAGTAATGACAACAACACTGTCCACACGGCGCAAGACTTCGTTGGTCATGCACCACCCCCACCCCTCCCCCACCAGTTGCTAGTAACTCAAGGAGGAAATGATGGTTTTCTTGTACTTTATCTTGTAGTTTTTATGTCTTCTTTGTCTCCAACTCTGACTGTTGCTGTTGCTTTTTCTCAGTGGTGATGTAAAATGCATCACTCGTGCTTCTGCGTGCGAAAGTCGCCGGACGGCACCATTTTGTAAACATAGCCATACTGAGAAAAACGGAGTTTTGTCGAGCTGATAGTCTTAATTAGCTTTTCATTTCGTCTTTAGCTTTTGGCAATTGCTTGAATGTAACAGACGTTCATTAATATAAATTATTACATGGCTTGGTTGAATTCTAATGTAGAATGCGGTCTGTTATTTCTTGATAACAGACCGCTGCTAAGGATAACACACCGTTGCCATGCAAAAGCAGAGGGTTGCCATGGACGCAGTTCTGTTCACTCTGGAGGACAGCTATCAATCAACCCGCTGAAAGAAGTCCGGATAATTTAGCCTATCAGCTGTGGCAAAAAGTGGGGAAACGTGGAGCAACTTCTGTCCTCCAAGCAATGACAGCAAATCTGATGAGCGTCTATCGCTAGTATCTTTCTATACCAGTGTTTCTCAACGGGGGCGGTACCGCCGCCCAGGGGGCGTTCAGAAGATGATGGGGGGCGTTGGAAGCAATATTTTGTAAAGGTGGGAGTTGAGGTGCCCTTGGGGGGCGTTTGTTTGAAAGCTAGTTTAAACCAAAGATTCACAATAATACATGTTTACACTTAAACTACTAAAAAAATAAGTGGTCTGCAACATTAAAACCTGCCAGTTTACAGCACTGCGACTGGACGAGACGGGTATCCTAACTTTTCTGTGCTTCTGTCAGCTTTGTTTGGCGCAGCTCCGTGCTGCCTTCATGGAAACGGGACGTAAGAGCATCATCTTAAATGAGCTCTGTAGCTACTAGTGAAGCTGCGTTCAGATAAGAAAAGAAAAAAAGCAATCGCAGCGACGTCCTGTTGTATTCTTTAACCCCCCCCAATGTAGCACAAGTAGACTATTAGTGTGTATCAAATCCCGCACTTCCCGTAGTGCACTAAGGGAAGTGCACTTCGTACACTATGTACTTACTTGCATAGTGCGTAAAATTTGACGGGGGAGTATTGTCTCAAATCGCGCACTGCCTTATGTACTTACCGGAAGTGACGATCAAAACATCTCAGTCCTCCTTCTTCTTCTGTGAAATTGTAAATTATACCCAGGGCAGAGCATTCTCACCACCTGTTGTCACCATACATTTCTGCCTTGTTCATCAAAATGAATGTGATTGTTTTATGCAACCGTAAACATCCAGGTATGATGATATTTATGCTTTTGCTCTTAATTCATTGTAAAAAAGAAAAAAATAACCAAAAATGGCCATTTTGAGTTATTTAGCAAAATTGGAGCAATTAAAATTGTGTCCAACTGACATATAACGTTAACATAGAAAATAGTCATATTATATGTTTATATAAAGGGTGTTTATTGCAATAGCTATTAATTACAGTGAAAATACAAGAGTGAAAGCAGAGGCAACACAATAGACATTTAAATAGATCCTATTGTTCTATTCATTGCTGGCCCTGTATTTTGATGGGGAAAGTGATTTGAGGGTGGACTTCAGACTCTACAGCAGGATCCTTTAACGGTACATCCTCGGTACAGCGTGGGACCCGTCATCGAGGCCCTTGTCTTCCTCTTTTGGCTCGCCAGCGGTACATCTGATCGTGGTTTAGCCAGAGCCTTTGCACCGTGCTGTCCACAAGACCAGCAGGGAAATCCTCTCTCTCCTCCCCCAGGTCGTTCTCCTTCCAGCAGAGGACTTCCCTCAAGTTGGCAGCATTGTCCGTGTCCCTAACGATTATACAAGTCAGATCAGGACAGAAACTGCACTGTTAATATGATATAACATAGCATACATTAACGTACTGTAACATTACTACTAACGTTGGCAGCTTAATGTATATTTACCAGATCACACATCTAACGCTAAAATCGTCTGCAGTGAGGACGATAGTTTAAAAACAACAACCGTATACCACAACACATGTAACGTTAGCTAGGTTATAACTGATTTGCCAGTGGTTAAACCAAAGAGCATAGCTAGAAGTACCGGTAACTTCGCCGCTGTTAGCTAGCTAAGGTTAGCTAAGGTTAGCTAAAGCTAGCTTAATAGCACGTCAAATTACGATGCAAATAAACGTTATAATTCGCGGTAGAAAAATCATCACTGACTACAAAATTAACCACACATACACATAAACAGGTTGCGTATATGTTAAACAAGTATAGCAAAAAGACTAATGTTGAACTTACATTTGGGTCTCGCTGTCGCGTATTCGGCCGCCATTATCGAAAGTTTTTCACCTTTTGTTAGCCCCGCCCCTTCCGCTACGTAGCCAAGATGGCGACAGTTGAGTGTGGAAAGCATAACAGTTTTTCGTCAGATGGTTTATAGAACACAATGTTTCCTACTGTACCTGAATGCAGCTTCATTTCACGGAGAAAGAGAGAAAGAAAAGAGACGTGCGAGAGAGATTGACTGTGCTTTGTTGTTTGGCAAACATTTAGCTGTTCCATACACTCCCGGCCAGTTGAGGGCTTGCGTTTGGTGTTTTAAAACTTTATTATGGAAGCGATAGAGGCAGTGATGTTACCGTTTACTGTACGGGACTCTCACACACCTCCACAAAACACAGCGCGATGTGGGGTTGCATTTTCTCCAAACGTTTTTTCTGCTATTTACTCGCAAGACAGGTGATAGCAAACCTAGACTCTTCTAACCCTAAAAAACGGCTCTCACTAACTTTCAAGGTTGTAAACTTATTTCCATTCGGCAGTAGGTGTCGTTCTTCAAGTCGTTTGTCATCACCAAAATACTTTTCTGTGTGCGTGCGTGCGTCTTCTGCTTTTACCCTTTGATAAGTGCCAGCTTGTTTTCCGTTGGAACAATTTTAGATTTGAATGAAAACTAGATTTGAATGTTAAATTGCTAGCTGTTTCTGATTGGCTACTGTTAGTGTTTGTAATAATAATAATAATAATAATACATTTTATTTAAAGCCATTTCATGACACCTAAGGTCACTTCACAAACAAAAAAGGACATTCAAATTATAGTCATCTTATAAAGGTGCTGAGGTTCACACTATGCAGAAGGCCTTTTGATAATACCTAATTATAGTTTGAATGTTATCTAGTCTTGGCTAGATTGGCTGCTGTTATTTAATTTGAATGTCAAATGGTAGCATTTTTTTTAAAAACCTGTAAATATATAATTTCTATTCACATGGCTTTTTTGATACCTGGGAAACTAATACATGTGTTGTCTTGTCATTCAATAAGATTTTTTGATTATTTTTGATAACAATAGTAACAACAATAATAAGCCTATATTAGGGCATAATCATTAATATTCGGGGCAATTAACACACATAATATTTGATGGGGGGGCGTTAGGGACCTGGATAATGAATAGGGGGGCGCTGGCACAAAAAAGGTTGAGAACCACTGTTCTATACCGTCTATGATCGCTAGCTACGCAGTAACAGCCGTAGGGACAAAAACGCTAATTAGTTAGCTTACATTGCAACTTGTTTAACGTTAACTTACAGGTGTGTCAACATGAAGCGGCTCTGCAAAAAGGAAACGAGATGAATGAGGACACAAACGTCCACATAAATATTCCCAAAGAAGCCATTCACCGTGTCTCACTTCACCGTCAACAGAAATGTTCAGTTTAATGTAAATTAAAGCAGTCGATAGCCCGCTAGCTCACTACAACGCTTCAGCTAATGTTGTGTCAATTCCTGCAGTGATTAAAACAGCAGCTGGGTCATTTGTCCACCACGGCAGCACCTCATAAAATATAGGGCTACTACCACAACCCGTAAGGTGGTGTTGAGTAGCTAGCTAATAGACGAAGGATAGCATTACAGAGTTTTTACGTTGCTATGGACGCAGGATTCCAACCATAGAGACGGAACGGACTATTTTCTCTAGTGGAAGCAATACAATCGTATTTAAATCAATAAACTCCCATTTAAATCAATATTTTGTCAAGTTATTAGTCAAATTATTGATTTATTTGGTAAGTAGCCATGTAATAAGCGGGATAATGTAGAGCGAGGCGGTTGTTATAGCGAATACAACCCCTTCAGGCTGATCACCCTGTCGGGGTTGTATTCGCTATAACAACCGCCTCGCTCTACACATAATTAGGCCTGCTATGACATATTTATGGCAGGTTATGTTGTATAGGTTAAAGGTGCTGTAGGTAGGATTGCGAAGATCCATGACTTAGCCAAAAAATGTGAACATCGACAACTTCTCAGTCCCCCTTTTCGCTAAAGCCTAAAACGGTCTCCTAAGACCCTCCCCCAACAAGGGAGAATGAATGCGTGTGCATGAGCAGGGATTGACATGCAGTTAGACACAGTTCAGACAGGATCTGAACAGGGAGCAGTGTTTTTTTGCAAATCACACTACAGGCTGTGGTGCCAGAGTAGCTGGAATTTTTTTTTTTTATTATTATTATCTGCTTCATGTAGTTCTACACAAACATAGTGTCAGTTTCCGCAAATATGACATTAAGTTATAAGTCTTACTTACTGCACCTTTAATGTCAAGTTGTCATAACAAAGACATTGACAGGTTATATTGTCTTGCATAATGTCATAACACAGAGATTGTTGTCTTGGTCAATGTCAAGTTGTCTTAACATAAACATCTCAAACAAAGCTAACTTTGCATTAAAAGTGTCATAATTTACCTAATGACACGTAATGACAACAGTCATAAAGACGGGGTCATGTTAATTTTATGGACACCCCTTCAAATAAAGTGTTACAGAGAATAGTTAATATTCTAATGTATCGTGAAATATAGAAAGTAATCATTGAATCAATTTCCCTTAAACTACTGAAAAAAAAACCATTAAAAGCAGCTTGTTAACATCTAGTATGAGAACCCCTTGAGCAGCTGAAGAATGTATTATATGACAAATGACTTATGTAGTGTACTTTATGATTAAGATATTGTGAAACTACTTGCTACAAAGGCTTTTACCTTAACAGCCACAGTACATTTTACAAGGTGATCTACAAAGAAATAAGCCAAATTTGTAAAAACAAAAAACTGTATAATGTGTGGATGTTTATTGATAGAAGAAAAATTCCACTCTATGAGTTACCAATTTTCTTATAATAATTTATAATATATATATATATATATATATATATATATATATATATATATATATATATATATAATAATTATTTCTAAATAATAGAGATAGTTTATGTTCTGGTATCTGTTATTCACAGGACAACTGATTTAGAGCACCTGAAAAGAAGACTTCACTTATCAACAGTACATAAAGAGTTGTCTGCCACACTTTTGCATGCAAAGATACCTTTCGTAGGATTGAAACGCAGTGTTGTGAGTATACTGACTCATCCTTGACATATTCTTTTAGTATTTTTTTTGTATTGTTGGTATTCATATCTTAAAGTAGGTATTGAGTTCCATCTTTATGTGATTCTTTTAAATCATATTGTTTCTGTTGTCGCAGTGGTCTACTTTGTGCATCGACCTTGTGTCATTCACCGGTGAACTGTTCAAGGGGTTTTTGACACTAGATGGCATCACTTTGTTTGCTACCTGTAAAGTCCGCAGAATCTTCACCATGAAAACAGAGCCTACAGGAATGTCAGATGATGGTAATGATTATTGTCACAAGAGTTTTATCTTCTATCTTACCTTAAAGTCCTCTCCATGGACTGGTTATTTAAGAGATACTAGCTAAGCACTGGAGTAAGTCACGTTGAGTAGATTTGTTCTGAGTTTAGATGAAAGTCAGTGTGTATGTGTGTGGATAGAGGAACACTTGGCTGAGAGATCAGTGGTGTTTTTTGTTGAATTCTGAAATGGCTCAGCAGAGCCAACAGCTGTACTCAGCACTGGCTGCTCAGTGCACACCACTACTTGCCAGTAAAGACAGCTTGTCATTTTAATTTTTCTGTTGATCAAAGTGTTACCTCTGTTGCGTGATGATATGTCATGATGATGTGTTTTGGTTTATTCTGTGATTAGGCTAAATCTGAAATAGTTTTCTTGTTTAAAATCTAGATATGTTTCTTGGTGGAGCTGGTCTCATGGACTTGATCCCTCGCAGTTGCCATTTCCCAGCAGATGTAAACCATGTCACTCAGGTGCTGAACATGGAGAATTTGCGGAAGGCAGATTCGAGGGCTGGACTGTTGAGCTCTGACTGTGGTAGGTAAGAGCAAATCACAGGAGTGTGAATTGATCAATAAACAGTGGTGAAGATCAATACATTTACTTAATCACTATACTTAAATGCAATTTTGAGGTACTTGTACTTGAGTATTTTCATTTTGTGGTACTTTATACTTCCACTATATTTTGGAGGCAAATATTGCACTTTTTAACTTAACTACATTTATTTACAGTATTTTAGCCATAATCTTAGTCTGGCTATCACCAGACCAAGCTCAATTTTTTAAGATTGAACATTAATCTGGGGAGTCTGCTCTGTATTTTCTCTGCACAAGAGGCGTGATAAACGGTAGTTCAAAATAGTTCAAATGACTCTGTACGCAATTGGATAGTCCTTCAACCAATCAGACCAACGATCCGTGACATACTTGGCAGAGCGAGGCAGAGTGAAAGCCGATCGGTAGTAAAATTAAAACGCCGGTCGGTAGTAAGGCAAACACATCCTTTTCTAGGAATTGTTCAAGGGCAAGTTTCTGTTCAGTTTTCAGAGAAAACTTGCCCTTGAAATCTTTTAAAACAGCAGCGGCATCAACGGGTTGCTGCGCTTTGGTGGCCGTCATGTTGAATGTAAACAAAAAGCTGCTTGCCTTCGCTTCTCTATCGTCATCATGTTAAACCAATAGTGCGCCAGGTGGATAAGCCAGTTTGTGATTGGTTCCCGCAAATGTATAATGGAAGCAGGATAGATAAACGTACAAGTTTCCAGCCTGACCTGCAGGACGAAATCAAATCGCCGGCAGATCGGGCTGGGTTTACCCAGTCTACCATAATCTACCAGTGAAATGGTTAATATACATAGAGAAGCATCATGGTGCAATTGTTGCACATAGAGCGGTTGTTTCCCAACAAAGAGACTGATGATAATAGATTTGTTTTCCTTGCATGAAATTCCTGTGGTCCTCATTATTGTGTTCTTTTGCACCTCACCTGTACTCAGAGAGCTGCAATTATATCCTCATATACAAAGACATGCACCAGTAATCCAGTTCCGCCGCCTCTGTGGCCTTTTTTATCAGCGCTTATTTATTTGTTCTGACAGCTGTCTAAGTCATGTTGAGTCAACCGGTAATGCCCATAGAAGAGAGAAGTAACCACACACAAGGAATAGCTTTTCATAATTAGCATCTGCATTATTAGCATAACATTCCTAATCATATTTAAAACGATTGCTATTAAAGTAGGCATCCAATTTAACTGTGATGAAGTTGCTTGATGAATGCTGTTGCTTCAGTACCCAATCTGTCAGAAATTGTTAAAAGTAAGCTACAGCAGTTTTTTATGGAGTTAGAATCATGCCAAAACCTCACACACACACAAAACGTGTTTTACTCACGCCCAATGATTCACAAACAAACTCAGTGTGGTTTGCAAATACAAAACATCATTCACAAACTAATGCATTTTGTTCTGCAAATAAGAAACCTACCTATCAAACAAATACAGTATGTTTTACACATACAAAGAAACGTATTTCTTCAATGACAAAGAATATCCTGCAAGTACAAACTAAAATCTTTCAAGTACAAAAAAAATCCTTCAAGTACAAAACAAATTCTACAAGTATAAAAAAAAAAAATTCTTCAAGTACAACAAAAAATCCTACAAGTACAAAACAAATTCTACAAGTACAAAAAACTGTCACGTGACTTGGCACTAATTTTCCGCCTTGCTGATCCACACACAAATGCAGGTAAATTTACTAACAAATGTCCTGTAATTTGCACTCCACAACAGCAGGTGGCGCTGTTAAGTCAATCTAAGCCTACGAGGACCATAGATACACACAGATTTTTTTAAACGTTATTACGGTTCATAATTTACTGGAATAAAGCTGAGCAACGTATTGTTGCTGTGACAAAACCACTGATTATATATATGTATATTGTAGCGATACTGGCGTTAAAGACCTGCTGATCGTTGCCTAATTCTCTGAAATGAATGCCGGCATTGCAGTGTGGGAAATCGGCTTTGCATGCGCCCAACTCTGATCATATCTGTTCTGTCTTACAGCATACTGTAATATTTCACCAGTAATAAGACCAAAATAATATTATTAAAATAAAGAAAGGCATACTATGATAATATCTACATATATGTGGCTAGATGTAGTATTATAGTTTAAAAAATATCAAAACAACAAAGCAATCCAGCTTCCCTGGCCAAAATAGACCTAAATAATAACATTAAAAGAAATACAATTAAACCAAGATAAGATCTGGTGAATAAATGTTGATTAAAACAGCGGTTATTGGGCTAAAAATACCAATAATAGCAAAGCTGCATATGGCTTCTCTGTACAGAAATAAACGTGCTGTGATCAGGGAATCTGTGTGTAGACCACGGATGATGATGTCATTGACCTACATACATTGCATCCGTGGACCCGTCACAGAATTTTCGGCGAATCTGTGAAACTGCCCCAGTTTTTGAGTTAAGGGGCCGTGTTCATTTCACAGAATTCTGTGAGACTGTGTAGGCTACTACAAAGCAAGATCAACATGCTGGATTTCTACCCGGCTTCACCTAACCTAACAACCGCAATACAGTCGCTGCTTCCTAAAACAGGAAAAAAGCTGGCAAAAAAAATGGCGGACGCTGTAGCCTAGATGCGTAGGCCTAAATCAAATGGCTTATCAATAGGCTATCGCTTCCCCATCAGTCAGGCACAATATCGGACCATAATTACACTTGTGCTTTCCATAAACTGTCGTTGCTTTAGCCTATTATATGATCAGTTGCAACCCTGGCAGTGGAAGCGATCGTGAGAGCAAATAAAATATATAAAAACATAGGCCTAGGGTAATTCAAACCGATGTGCACTCAACAAGCGGATATGCAATTCCCTCCCATTAAAATCTAGCCTATATATTTCATAAAAATACCCATCAGGGAATGTTAACGGGGTTGTTGATCTCTAAATGTTTTAACTTTTATGAGCGCATCTCTCTCTCTCTCTCTCTCTCTCTCTCTCTCTCTCTCTCTCTCTCTCGCACCGGGCTCCGCCTGATCTTCTAAGAACAGCGACAGCGTTATCAATCGAGTAGCTTAGCTATTGACTGGTCAGTAGGCGGTGCTTTTACATCAGTTGATCTCTGATCTCCAACTTAACCTGCTCCCAACCAGGTTAGGTGTTCAGAATAAGTTACCACGGTGATTGTACCCGGTAACAACTGATCCACCGTTACCATCACTGTGTCACTAGTTGACGACCAGCGTCGTGACACAGCTTATGCAGGACCCCGGTTGTTAGGTTAGGTGAAGCCGGGTAACTGAAAGAAATCCAGCATGTTGATCTTGCTTCGTAGCAGCCTACAGGCTGCCAGTCTCACAGAATTCTGTGAAATGAACACGGCCCCTTAACTCAAAAACTGGGGCAGTTTCACAGATTCGCCGAAAATTCTGTGATGGGCCTTTCTTGTCATTGAAGAAATACGTTTCTTTGTATATGTAAAACATATTGTATTTGTTTGATAGGTAGGTTTCTTATTTGCCGAACAAAATGCATTAGTTTGTGAATGATGTTTTGTATTTGCAAACCACACTGAGTTTGTTTGTGAATCGTTGGGCGTGAGTAAAACACGTTTTGTGTGTGTGTGTGTGTGTGTGTGTGTGTGTGTGTGTGAGGTTTTGGCATGATTCTAACTCCATAGTATTTATCATACAGCAGCAAACAACATGTGATGACATTATAGACCAAAAGACATTCTGTTTCAAGGTCAATGAATTTTCACAGATCAAAATCACCACCGAAAATATTTTTTTTATTCTATGTGCTATCATATATTTCATTTTATTCCATATTGTTGCCACATTCTTTTATTGGCATCTGCAGATTTGAAGTGCACAGAAATTTACTGACTCCTATTCCTGGGTAATTTTCTGAGTGAATCTGCTGCATCAAAGGAGTGTGACTTCTTTTTCTTCACTCTCAATACATCCAACTCAGCTCTGTCTGTATCATCAGACATATACTGTATAAAAGAATATCAGTTTGACGATTCTGTGTTTTGTGATATGAAAGTGTCTGTTCTCTGCTCTGATGAGGATCTGACAGAAAGTGTGTTTTTCTGTTATCGTCAGCAGAGGTGGTCCTAATGAGTCCTAGCACAGCTACAGCAGGGTCAGTTCAGGACCTTATCATGACTTTCTCCGCTGTCTATTATTTTTACATGATGATATTGTGCAGATTGATAGATTAAACAGGTAAAACAGCGTCAGACCTCTGCCTCGGGTCTCAGGCGTCAGGCCATTAAGGAATGTTTTGTGTGTTCATTTAGTAACATTTGATGAACACATGATAGATTTTTTTCTTTATGACACAATTGTAATACTTGTATTAATTATTATGGTTTACTGACTAACATAACCTTTTAGCTTAGGTTTTACTTATTTTAGGGATATGAAGCATTTGAATATACTCATAGAAATGACATCACAATAAGCAAAAATACCAATGTAGGCACTGGCAGACCATTTCTATTGCAGAGTTCAAAGGGTTAAAATATGTTATAGAGATCAAATGTATTTAGCATTTTGATTGCTTTTTTATTTTTATAGTATAAAATAGTTCTTCTCATTTTGTTTCAATTTCAAACACAATGAATAATGGAGTACTTGCATTTTCTAACTACATACTAGCACTTTAACACACCGTACTGCCAACTTTTTGTTTTTAAATGTCCATCCATCCATCCATCTTCGTCCGCTTATCCGGTGTCGGGTCGCGGGGGGAGCAGCTCCAGCTAAATGTGTTTTATATATTTTAGTCTATGTATACATTCTTACGTATGTCTGTATGATTGTTGTCTTTTCCTGTTGCACTGCAATTGGCTGGTGGAGAACCGTCTTTTTTCACTCTTTATGTAAAAACAGACAAATACATTAATCTTAATCTTATTAATATGCCATTTAGCTAATAGAATAATAAGGTTGATAATATAATACTAGAATTTACCTGCAAAATGTTTGATTACTAACAAAGTGAAAGAGGAGTCTTTTAGGAGTATGTATCGATACTATCCTTTTTAAGTATTTTTGCAAATGATAAAAAAAGATGTGAAGACATTTTTACATTTATTTTGGAGCTGTTGTTACTCAAAAAATTTGTGAAAAGACATATACTTTGATCACTCATTGACCCAAAGTGTTGAATATATATTGTTTGGTTTCACATTTCTGCTCAAACAATCCAGTATTGTATTATCAACCTTATTATTCTATTAGCCAAATGGCATATTCATGAATGTAAGCACACTAATCAGAAACCATTTTTCATTGTGTTTGAAAGTGAAAACAAACAATACAAACATTTTTATTTAAAAATAAGAAAGCAATGAAAACGCTGAATATATGTGCTCTCCATAACATCTTTTAATTAATGTGATGCCATGTTTTTTTTTTCGGCCTCCTGGCGGTTATTGTTAATGTCAACTGTCAAAATAAAGTCAACATGCTGAAACTGTAATGGCCTCAGACAAAAACAGCCTCAGAGCATAACATAACATGTTTTATCTGAGACCGAATCTTGCAAGAAAACGAACTGATGATCTATTATAAACAATATGCTGTTCTCCTAGTTTCAATTCAGCCGATTTTTCCATGATGAAATATCAAAACCTGCCCATCCACTTTATTTATTTAGAAATAGCCTTGTGTCACTGCTGTTTGTGATTGTTTTTCTTCTAAATTACATAGACCTAGTTGTTCCACACATTCATTTGTGTCTGAACAGGTGACAGAGATGAGCAGACAGACAGACAGACACACACACACACACACACACACACACACACACACACACACACACATACACAAACAAACGTGGTGGTGTGCCATTCATCTGCATGTAGCCTACTCTGCACGTGCTGCTAAGCTTGTGTATTTAAACGGTTGAAATGGGTGGCAGCAACATCATCATCAACAACAACAACAACAACAACAACAACAACATCCACCGTGTATTGAAGAAGTTAATCAGCTGATAGATGTGCGATAGCAGAGGTAAAAGCCTGTGTCGCGCCAATGCAGGTTGAAAGGGCAATGGCCAATGGGGAAACACCATCACACTCATTCCGACCAATGGTGGAGCTTCATCACTCAGTGAAAGAGGGACAGACTTTTGAGGTTATAGGGCTGGTCCAACAGTCCAGCGAAAAAGTAACTTTGAAAGGGCTTTGTGGCTAGAGGCTTGTCACTGATTTAAAAAATGCTGGTCTGAGGCCTTCACATTGAACTGGCTTTAAGCCTGGATTTAAAAAAAAAACATGCTATCTATATAAAACGTGACTTTCTGACGCATAACCTTGGGAAGTTGCTGTGGCTAATTGATCATTAACGTGACAGATTAAGGAAAATGCTTTAAAAATTCAGTCCTATTTACCAGGTAGTTGAGGTGCAAAGATTTAGTAACTATAGTCTCTATTTAGATAGTGTATGAGCATAATACATGTCAGAAAATAAAATCTTATCCAAACAACAAAGATCTATAATAGTCAATGTATAATGGGAATTTCTTTGCAGTTCCTGATCAGTCTACCGCTGCCAGATCAACCAGTTATCGACGATCTAGGCCACAGGGTGTCTTACACACAGCCTCAGGCTTCAGGGTTTCAGGGCCACCCCCTCAAACTGGAAGAAGAAGCAGTGCAGCCTCAGACGGAATGGAACGAAGTGCACTCTTTATCTCTAATACGGTAACCTCATGAATTCCATAATAACATATATCCCTATATACTGTACATTACCGTACAAAATAAAACATGTTGTCTTTGAACTTGTTTTTCTTCTTTTGCTGTTCCCCACAGGGATCTCCGTCCAGTAGAATGAACCAGAAAATGACTGCAGAAAGTGAGAGCATTGCCAAGCTGAGTGAGAATTTATCACACGGACAACCTTCCCACATTCTTCTTGAGGGTAGATTTGAATAATAAGAGTTCATAGTGTTTTTTTTATCTTGTCTGCATGCTTCCGACTCATACCACAATCCGCTATTTTTTCACCAAATCACTTTTTATCAGTCTTTTCATTCTTTATTTGTTTGTGTCTTTGTATACTAACTTAATTACATGAACAGTACGATGAGGACTTTAAATTCAATGATGAAAGGCTGCATAGAAAAATGGAACCAAAGCTGGCTTTAAATAGTGTATTTTGGTACAAGGTACTGTACATATCTGGGTCCAAATTATTGTTTGTGGTGCATGGGCTTGCCATGCTAACCATCCTCTGGTTATCTGGCCAAATATGGAAGCTGCTACTCTCTCTGTACCCCAATGAGAAGCAGCCAACGGGGAAGCAGATAATGGGAACGAAGAAAGAAAGAAAGAAATTGTTATTTATAGTCTAAGTTGTAATGTTGACCCAGAAGTAGGATGCAGAGGTTATGTTGAAAGGCAGATTACTTGGTCTTTTTAAAAAAAGTGCAGTCAATAATTGGTAAGCAATCAGTTAAGGCAAATGGAGCCAGACAGGGAGCTGACAGGGAGGCATATATAAGGCACATGTATGACAATTTGGCAAAGAGAGAGAGTGAGTTGGTGGACCAGTATATATATATATATATATATATATATATATATCTCTCTCTCTCTCTCTCTCTCTCTCTCTCTCTATATATATATATATATATATATATATATATATATATATATATAAACTAAGTGACTGATAGGCAGGAATAAGGAGCAGAAACTGTGAAAATGAACCAAAAAAAAGCTGAACCCAGGACAGAAATATATATTTTTTAATATTACAGTTGAGTCCTGTACTTATGTTATTTGGAAAGAGCAATAACTATTTTCTATGCTCACATTTTCGCACAAGTGTCAGAAATCATAATTATTGATTATTAAGGAGAGTTCATAATGCTACCAAACATTGTTTTAAGTACAGAGCGTGAATACCAATTTTTTCACTATCTCCAACAAAGAAAACAGTAGTGTTGTTGGGTTTGTGAAGTTGTTTCACCTTGCTCCTGTTAAGTGTCAATTTCATTAACTGATTAGGTGACATGGAAATTTATGTTATTTACTAAACATAAATGATATGTAAATAGAAAAAAATGTAGTGACACTGACTTTGTCACTTTATTTAGAGAATGAGGAGCCAGAAGACTTGCTAGTGAGTCTAGTTGGCTTTAACTCAGTACCTCCAAATAGTTTGTGCTCTGGGTGAATGAGAATCTTTATAGATGAAAATCATTCCGCTTTTTTTTAATTTTCTGGCATGTGTTATAGCTGCATGACTTAAGTGTACTGCATGCTGTAAAAGTGCACACTGTATTCCTCTCATTAGAGCTTTAAGAATGATGCACCCTATTATTTTTGTGCATAGCTAAACGTATTTTATGGGAACCACCAAAACAAGAGCCCAGCTCTGACAGAGTATGTTCTCCCAAGAATCTAATAACAGCTTTTACAGTTGGTAAAATGACATCCTTGCATGACTGAATGCAAAAACCGATGATTAAAATTCCTTAATTCAGCTGAATATAATGTAGCTGGATGTATTCTCCCTGCACTGAATGAATGTAAGAAGCTCAGTTACTGAAATGCCTTCATTACTAGGGATTTTCATAGTGCATTATCAGTTCACAGATATGCTGCTGGCAAGCTATAATAACATTGTTGGTTGACTGTTATAAAGCTTTTTTAATTTTGAAAGTACTGCATGTACTGTAGGAACACCATGCAGCTTACAGCCCCATCCCCCAAAAGACAGAGTGTTTGACAAGCCGGGATCTAAGAAGCTACGGGTCTACAGTGCTGGAAGAGAGAGGCTACCATTGTCAGGTAAGCTGTGAGCACTCCATCTTATATTCTCTGTGTATGTTGCAATAAACAGTATGATTTGGTGAATGTACCATAGTTTAATGTGGTAAGGTGTTTCATTCTGGTTAACAGCCTCTCCAGATGCTGTACCTGGCCACAGAAAGAGAAGTAAAACCAGGGAGAAGTTCACACCCCCACCCAGTAGGCAAGAGAGCAAGCAACAGCATCTGACCCTAACAGAAAAGACAAAGCACCAAACAGCAGGTGAGGCTCACATCTGCTGTGAATAGACAGGGAGCATGACAGGAGGAAGCAGCAGCAGAAGAAGACGTGCACTTTCAGACTGAGTGATGGTTAAAAATGTCTAAAAGGACTGCGAGGGATGGCACAAAAGAGAATAATATGCATATTGAGTGATATTGGTGTCTACTTTGCATGTTCTGATTTTACGAAGTAGCTCCTTATACTTGAGAAAAATACCTACTTCTGCTCTTCATTTATAAATTAAATCACTTCAAAATATTGCATGAATTTTAATGAGCCTCATTTTATGCTGCATACACCATCGCTTTTGTTCCCCTTTTTTAATTTTGCATAGCCAACGTCAAGGCCATTTGCAGGATTTTTGTAGGAGTATCTACTCCCACTCCAGCCCAAGAAACCCCCACACACACACACACACACACACACACACACACACACACACACACACACACACACACACACACACACACACACACACACACACACACACACACACCTACACACACCTACACGAGCATTGTCCTTGCAAAATGAGTGCACATGATCTGAAAGCTCATTTATGGATTTCTCCACAGCAATACGCTCCTTTGCTGCAGCTCTGCCCACAGACAGAACGTAGTTGGTTCATTAATGGTAATATGGCACATTAAATAAAAGTCAGAGGGACGTCTCCCGAGCCCAGGGTTTGCCACACAGTGGGCAATTAGAGAAAGTGATTATACTGTGGAGAGGTTCAAATGTGCTCACTCATTCAGATAGAGATGTCTCTTTCTTTGATCTCAGGCCCATCGTAGAGTTTAAGGATGGACATGAATGGATGCATCTTTCATTTAAGGTTTTAAAAGATTGTAACTATATATTCAGAAACATAGTGTCAGATATTGTAACACTACTGTAAGATGTTCTGTTTCTACTTTAACACAAGTGGAAAGGCTTAAAACAGAATGGAAGCAATATTTGCTTGGAAAATGTTATTTTTAAGGATGTTTGGACAGAGCTGTCATTTCGTTAGTGACAACTTTGCAGTAAACTGCTGTTCTCACTACTGATTATGTTGTTTATATTGTTATATTCTCATTAAGGTATTAACATAGCAGGGCTATTAACAAAACCTACAAAAATGTCAGTACAGAAGAAATGAATGTTCTCTTTTGGCAAGCAGTGGAATTCATTACAATTTTGCATATTGTTATTATGAATGATTATGTGCATATAATCAAAGGAAATTAGAATGGCATTAATCTCATAATGACCAAATTACAAAAGGATTTATTGCTCACTGTTTTAATCCCTGCTGTCTTGTTTTGGATTTTGTTCTATAATCTATTATTTAGATGAGTGTAGATGCGCTACCGCCAAGGAAAGTTCAGGAGCTGCTCCCACACCAGCAGAGTCTCTCTCCTGCTCGATCTGTCCAGGTTTGTCTTGTGACCTGCAGGTCTGGAGCAGCTGGGAGAATAATGAAGGGTCAGAGCCCCAGCTCACTCTGCAAGAGGAGGTGTTCACTTTCTTTTCCCAGCCACACTTACCCAAACGAGGGCAAGGCCAGGGTGACCAGGAGAAGATGGAGCTGGGAGATGATCAGGTTCAGAGCAAAAGTGGGAGGCGGTATGAGGCCCAGCCTGAGGATGACTTTATCGGCAGTGAAAGTGATGAGGTATGTCTGCTTTCGGGGAGAGACACATGCTCACTGTACTTCAAATGCACATACATTTTAAGTGCATCTTATGGTATTTTGCTATGACACAAGATATATGTCCCCTGACACTAATGACCATCTGCCTTAAATAAGCAAACTTGTGTTACACACACACTAACAGTATGGACAAACACCAGATTTCTAAAATATGATTTGTCCATTTAAAGGGATGTATTCTGATTTGTGTGATCTAATTTTATCTCAATTTTGATCAATTCTCAATACTATCCCACAGTATGTCCAAAGTTTGATTTGGTTCAGTTTATTTTGATTAGTTGCCATTTACTGCAGATTCAGAATACTTTAACTTTAATGGTCAGTTATTTATCATCAGATAATGTATTAATAGTTCTGAAGTTATAATAAAGAACAGTAGTTTTCTTTATGCTGATCAGGGAAATTAAACGGTTGAACTGAGTATACAGATGACTAACTTCAAAGGAATGCTAATTGCTCATACTTATTTAAAACATTATAGCAAGTTTTATATTTCAGACATAAGAACCTCATTGTGTTGCACAGCTGATTAGTTTAGTTTTAATTTAAAAAAAATGCTATTAAAAGTAATGTATTCTATGCCCCACGTTAAAGACAAAATCCACCCTAAAACACAGTAACTGCTGCATTTTTTATTGTTTTTGTTGATAAATATCCAGAGACTGCAGCATTACTGATATGGTACCAAACACAGACAGCATGCAACTGTGTCAGCATATTTCCAGGGTATTTGTAATTGAGTCAAGAGGAGAAAATCCTCTCTAAAACATTAATAGTAAATGTCAGGCTTTAGTATCATTAACTCAGGGCTTTTCTCAAGACTCACTGTTATCCACTGACATTCTGTGCATGTGCAGATGTGCACGTATAGAGGAAAAACAGGTGTAAGTGTAAAACAGGTTCTGTGTTCTCTTTTCAGGTGACCTTTGCAAACTGCAGGTACTATACCTGCAGTTTGAGTTGTGATGTGTCTTTAGATTTTGCATTACTTTTTTGTTTAAAGAATGTTTTTTCACCTATGCTGAACATGCACAACCTTTTCATTTTCCTTGGCTGCCATTTTACATTGCTTACAAGCCAAAAATAGCTTATTATTAGCGTATTATCAGCAGTGCCTCCTGGTACTACTTCCCAAAACAAACAAAAAAATAAGTACCTGCTTTTGGCAAGCTAGGGAGAAATCGTACGACACACACACACACACACACACACACACACACACACACACACACACACACACACACACACACACACACACACACGGGTGAGACAGGTTGAAAAAGATTGAAAAGGCTACGTGATCATTTGCCTTTTCAAACACTGCCCTAATAATGAACTATCAAAACACTTCTAAAAATAACCACCAACCCACCAACCATAGGAAAGTATTGTCTGGGCTTTGATTAGCAGAATATTGTGTGCATTGTGCAGCATATTTTCTTTCTCTCTTACTTTCTAATTTTTTTCCAAAAGAACTTCTGTACCCTAGCCTGACAAGCCAGACCCACATCCAGATGTAGGGTCTGGGAACTCACCATTGACAGGGCTCAATCCGAGGGGCGGGATAAACGGTTGTCTTTCAAATTCCCTCTGCACGTAATAGGATAGCGCTACAACCAGGCAGAGCAACAAAGAAGGTAGCGGAGCTAGTTGATAGATTAAACTTTTGCCATATCCGGTCGGCAAAACTCCGAACACATCTTCCTTTTTTAAGAATGATTTCTGTGCCGTTCTTTGTTCTTTTATCAAAGAAAAATGCTTAACTCCAAGTCTTCCAGAAGTCCGCTGTTCCCAGCAGCAGCAGGCATAAGCCCCGCCCACCGACTCTATACACAATCTGATTGGCCTGACCAAAATTTGGTTTTTGCAGCTTCAAAGTCAACGGAGAGTGCCTAGACCCCCCCTGGCTGCCAAATAAATTTGCTGCCACTAGGGGGAGTGTAGATTTCTAGGCTATCTGTACCCTGCTGTCTTACTGTAACTAGGAAAATTCACTTGTTGTTGCCATGCCTTATGTAGAGTCTATAGAGTTAGTTATTTTCTCCGTCCACCTATGCATGTAAAAAAAAACAAAAAAACACCAATGCTGCTTTTTAGGGAATGTCCATTTGCATTCTGGGAAATTAACTGATATCAACCAGCTGAGGTTGAAAAAAAAACTGAATGCACACAAATATTTAATTCAAACAGTTGTCAATGAAATAACACTAAAAGTGTGTGTGATGTGGGTGTTTAAGGTAGCACTTTTCCAAATTAACACATTAAATTTAGCTTCCATCACTTGAACTATGGCTAGAGGGCGAAGAAAGAAGCATGTAATTTAATTATGGGAAAGCAGAGTAAGCAATTGGATCCAGTGCAATGCACTCTATTTTGAAACTACCAGCAGAAAGAAGGGCAGTTTTATGTTTTCTGGCTTCCCACCTACAACTTTTCTGTGAGATGGTCATTTTGGAAGTTCTTCAGAGGGGAAAACGAGAGCCCCACTTGTTGATACATATTGTCGGATACCTAGAGTTATTATAACATCTTCCCATAGGGCAAAACTGACAAACATCAACTAAGAAAGTTCATTAAAAGTTCTCTGTGGAGTTTTTGACCTCTAGTAGCGCTATGGAGCTGATTTTCCTACGAGTAGATCTCATAGCAAAAATATTGATGAGGGGATGTGCAAAAGTTAACAGCTCAGTAAAGCTATTAACAACATCGATCAATCCACCAAAACTTGGTCATTAAAATTATTAACAACAGGATTTTTGGTGTACCTTTCAACACAGTGCAAATGAGGAGACAAAATCACCACATGATAACTGCTTGAATGGAAATTAGTCTTTAAATATAGCCGCAGCGCCGCCTTTCCTGTCAGGTCAAGAAACATTGATAGAATTTGGGAAGTTTGGAGGGTGGACTCAATAAGAACTGGTGTACTACTACTATTTTACACAGTATATTCTACTATTATATAGCCAGGTTTCAATTAAAAGAATAAAATCCAGATTATATAAATGGTGCAACTGGGACACAATTGCCATGTGGGGTGGAGCCTCTCTCTCTTGATTCTGACATCCCTCATGTTTTAAATTCTCTTCAGGCGGGGGACTAAGTTGTCTCTCTTTCAAGGTTTCTGGTGTGTTGTGTTATTTCTTGTTGTTTTGATTGCTCTTGTCTCTTGTCCTTGACAGAAGGAGCAGAAGGTTGACACAGGAAGTACAATAGATTTGAGATGATGAACATTATTACTCTTATTATTATTATAACCCACCTGTTTCTAAATAGTCATGTTGGTGTTAGTTAGCCGTGTGTTAGCATTCTCTTGTTGTCCACGGCCCATGGTAAAGCGGTATGACTTTCACACAGTCCATTCACCTCCACATTCACTTCTAATCGTTGGATCTAGGGGCTGGCAGTAGCTCAGTCTGTAGGGAGTTTGGTTGGGAACCGGAGGGTCGCTGGTAGAGATGGTCCGATACCATTTTTGCTTCCCGATACCGATTCTGATACCTGAAATTGCGTATCAGCCGATACCGAGTACCGATCCGATACCAGTGTGTCATATATTTTATTATGTTTTAACAGCTGTATACTACTATCCCTGTATGGATGTGATATTATTTCTATCTTTGTTGTCGGTCTGGCTCAGGTTAAACTCTTTGTGAAACATGAACAAACACAATCAATGAATGCCACAGAACTTTCTTTTACTATCCAGTTTGACAGTCAATTGTAACGGAAAAAGAACATAAATAAACTACTTTAACGTAGATTTTCTTTAGGGCTTTATTACGTGGTATCGGATCGGTGCATAAACTCCAGTACTTCCCGATACCGATACCAGCGTTTTAGGCAGTATCGGAGCCGATGTATCGGAACATCTCTAGTCGCTGGTTTAAGTCTCCATACAGACCAAAGTATGGTGGTGGACTGGTAGCTGAAGAGGTGCCAGTTCATCTCCTGGGCACTGCCAAGGTGCCATTGAGCAAGGCACTGAACCCCCAATTGCTCGGGGCGCCTTTCCATGGGCAGCTCCCTCACTCTGACATCTCTCCATTAGTGCATGTATAGGTACTGAGCATGTGTGTGTAGTTATTGTAGTTATTATGTATTGCTAAAGAAGTAATACAGTGTTAGGGTTGTAGCCTTCTATGTCACAGGTTGTGAGACAGTTTTAACATATCGCCGCAGCTTGCTAAGCCACCATATTCTTCCAACCTGGCTATAGTAATAAATCAGACTGTGGTTAGCCATCTGACACAAGTTGGCCTGAGTTTGATTTTGATTCATTTATGGCAGGTCTCTTATTTCTCAACTTGGAGCAATATTATCTTTCAAGGTGTTGCATCAGTTTCATGCAATTCTTCTGAGCTAACGTTTGTTCTTAAACACAGAGAAATATTAAAACAAAGCAATAATAACTGAAAGAATGGACTATGCAGTAGTATAGCAACTGCTTTCATGACACGTACAGTGGGGCAAAAAAGTATTTAGTCAGCCACCAATTGTGCAAGTTCTCCCACTTAAAAAGATGAGCGAGGCCTGTAATTTTCATCATAGGTACACAACTTTGAGAGACAAAATGAGAAAAAAAAATCCAGAAAATCACATTGCAGGATTTTTAATTAATTAATTGGTAAATTCCTCAGTAAAATAAGTATTTGGTCACCTACAAACAAGCAAGATTTCTGGCTCTCACAGACCTGTAACTTTTTCTTTAAGAGGCTCCTATGTCCTCCACTCGTTACCTGTATTAATGGCACCTGTTTGAACTTGTTATCAGTATAAAAGACACCATAATTTGCAAATAAATTCATTAAAAATCCTACAATGTGATTTTTTCATTTTGTCTAACATAGTTGAAGTGTACCTATGATGAAAATTACAGGCCTCTCTCATCTTTTTAGGTGGGAGAACTTGCACAATTGGTGGCTGACTAAATACTTTTTTGCCCCACTGTACCGAATAGTCAAATGCTAGCCAAAGAGCACATTGCTACATGCCCTTAACAAACAGGCTAGCACACACTTATACACACAAACTGCAAACCCACCTGCTCACAGCCACACCCATATATGTTCTTTCAATAATACATGTAGTTCATTGTTTATTCACTTGGACTTATGAAAATGATAAGGCATTGAAAGAAAAGAGAAAACAAATAACATATGGAGGAGGTGAGATTAAAAAAACCTCAAGAGGCTTATGGTAGCCATTCACCCCAAAAACAAAGCTCAGAGATGAAAGAAAACGCCTCGAAGAGAAACAGCAGAAGAAAGAAATAAAGAGATGGAAAGTGCAGTTCTGAGGGAAGCTTCAAATTGTTTAATGTATGAGAAACAATATCTATATTATGACTTTAAAAAGTGTAAGTGTGCTGGCAATCTGGCTGTAAGTATACCACAATTGTGATCCTCTTGTGTTTTATGGAGAATGACAAGATATTACAGCAGCTTGTGTTTGAAATTTGGATTTCTCTTTTGAAAACAGGGTTAATTAAAATATATTGCGTATGTGTATATATATATATATATATATATATATATATATATATATATATGTATGTATATGTGTATATATATAAACTATAAACAAAGATATTGAATCAAGTAATCAATTATTGGTCTTGTCAATGTCAGTGCTAAACTGTTGACATGATGCAGATTGAATAATGCCATTAAAGGAACTCTTTATCCAAAATATATGTTTAAAATATGAAACATTAACCCCTGTAGGCTTAAATATGGCTCTGAAAATTTTGCAGCTTTCTCTTTCATGGACAACAGCAGCTAAAGTCTGCTTTGATTCGATAGTTAAAATGGATTCCAGTTGTGACACAGTTTTACTGCAAAGACAATGTTTCAAAATGTCCCCAGAATTTTTTCTCCAGCATTACCATGCTCTGTCCACACATGCTCAGTTTGGTCCAAAACAGTCATATTTTCCACCAGTCTGTGTTTATGTATGCATCTACAGTACTACACTTACATTAATGTGGGGTTCTAAGAATGGCCATTTGGTTTACTTGTCGGTGACAGAAGTGGTTTTTGCTGCAGGATTTTCTTTTTTTTTTTTTTTTTTTTTTAGTTTCCATGGACATTTTTTCCCCGCTATAAAACTGGGTCACAATCGGAATGTATTGTTACTGTTGTATCCAGCTGCCATCCTCAAAGTAAAGTAAATCAGCAAGTTACAAACTGTTAAGAATCATGTACCTTTCAAGTCTACAATGGTGAGTGTTTGTTATGTAACCTGATTGGTAGGCGCCACATTGTGAACTACATCACTGTGTGTTAACTTTGGATCTGAAGGTAAGAAGGATTAGCAGACTTAAAAAGAATACCATTACCCTTTTTAAATGTGAGGTTAATTTAAAGCTAAGCCACCAACACCTGGTCAATCCCAATGACTGTTTGCCATCTCACTATTGTGTTTTATTAAGCACACATCAATCGTGTTCGGGTAACATTAGAAACCGTCTATCGTATGCTCTTTGCCATGACTAACCATCCTTTTAACAGTGTGTTTTACGATAATTTTAAATCAACATTTCAGGATAAGAGCTACACCAAGTTCAACCCAGCTACTCCCAGATCTCCCAGTCCAACCTTGGATGGGCAACTTGAAGTCCATCTTAAATCTCATAACATGGATAAAACAACACCAAAGGAGCTCAGTCCAGCTACCACCAGTATGCAGTCTCCATCCAGTGGGAGAGCTGAACCAGTTGGGATCGCCCCCACACGCTGCCTCTCACCCAGTGCGACACCCCACAGACAGGAACACAAGTGTGGCTCACGTGGATCAGAGGTTGTGAACCACGTTCTGGATGAGAACAGCAGTGTATCGCTTTCAAGGAGACTCCTGCAAGAAGTCCAATTGGACTACTCCACACAGCACAAGGTACTGCTTCTATCTACAATTTTAACAAACAATAGGCCTCATGCAGACTGCTATGGCTCTATGTTTTGCATGATAGAGAGACAAGTATATAGATTTACAGTACATAAACATGAAAAGAGCAAGCACACTTCTTAGATTTGAGAACAATGAATGTTTTAAAAAAAGATGTTTATGTCACAAGAACTTTGCATTACTGATGTCTGTTAGTTGTATGTCCTTGTGAAAAGATCTAATCTGTTATGGTCCTGCTTTGTAGGCAGAGGCCTTTGGACTTTTTTAGGTAATATTCTGTGTATTAGACTGTGTGACAATATTTATTTAGTTTCATTTACTCTTAGGCCTAGTCCACACGGACACGGGTATTTTTATAACCGTGACTTTTTTTACGCGGTTCGGCCTTCCGTCCACACGAAAACGCAGTTTCAGGGCACTGTAACCGAACATTTTTGAAAACTCCGGCCAGGGTGAGCATTTTCAGAAACGCCGGTTACAGTGTTGACGTGTGGACAGTATAACCGGGTTTGCCGCTAACTGCTTTGTTGATGTTTGTTGACGATTCTTTGCAATGGCTTGACAGCGTGTTTTTGCGTTTTCATGTGGACGGAGATTTATTTTAAACCGAGCATGTGTGCACGGGTTTTTTTTTAAAAACGGAGGAGAAAAAACTCTGGTTATAAAAATACCCGTGTCCGTGTGGACTAGGCCTTAGTTTCTAGAGGATTTTGTGTTTTGGAGTTTTCTGTTTCATGTATGTATGTGTACCTTATGTGTCCTTGGAGCCCTGCCCAGCATGTCTTCCCTTGTACACCTGTGCTGTGTCTAGCCTCGTCAGCCTGCTTTTGTGTTGTCAGTCCTTGTTGCCGTTGTCTTGTCACTCAATCAATGTTCCCCTCCTTATTCCAGTTCCCTGTCCACTCTAGCTCGGCCTTGTCTTGCAATTAGCTATTTGAAATGGCATATGACATGACATGGTTAAGCTTAGTTTGAGACAAATAATTAAGGGCTGGTTTAATTTAATGTATTCAACTATATAATCAATTCTATTTTCAACAATTTGTTGTTCTGGATTACTCATCTAAAGTGTTATTGTCATATTTCAGTCACATGCCAATGCACAATGGTTGCGTTACTTTGGAAAACAGACCTAGGTTGCATCCCATTACAATTATTAACATGCCAGCAGTTGGGAAGCAACTCTCTCTCTCTCTCTCTCTCTCTCTCTCTCTCTCTCTCTCTCTCTCTCTCTCTCTCTCTCTCTTTCTCTTTCTCTCTCTCTCTCTCCCTCTCTCATTAACTGTCCCTTCACTTCTCTGACGTTTCCCTTCTGTCTGTTGGTTGCTACAATGTGAAGAAATGGAATTGGGGCCGAAAGTTTTATTTTATTTTATTGACAACAACAAAAAGCAAACATGCTAAGGAACTGAACTAAATGATGTGTGTAACTTAATTCTTCACTCAGTGACAGACTTTTCGTATTTATAGGACTGGCCCCCGCTTTGCTGCGGTCTAGCCAAAAAAAGTTGAGCATCTAGAAGGCTCGACCAAAGATCCAGATATTTTTGTCAGGAGTTGTTGGAGATCACATTACAATTATATAAACACAGTGAATGTTTTTTGTTTTTGATGAATGCAGCTTTATTGAATGTACATTAGTTTGATTAAAATACATTGTAAAGCGTTTGTTTACAGTGACTATCATTGCGTCCTCAAGTCTTCATGATGGGCTTGGCTCAATTCATTTCAAGCTCTGGTGTATTCTGTTTAGCTGTCTTTGCTCATGGTAATATGTGATCACTGCTGATTTGGACAGCGATGGAGGACTTGAAGTAAAAATGTGTAATGCCGTGCTGAGAAGGATCAGACTACAGTCTGCTACAAACTGAGGTTGGCCGCTGCTCCAGTTGAAAAGATCCAGGATCACAGGATAGTCAACTGGAGCAATCTCAAGGTCTGAAGGGAGATCTGTCACTTGGCTGTTGCTTTCTACATTTACACAACTCACTGCTGAGACATCCCCGGCAGTCCCAGCATCCTTCATCAGTGCAGCGCTTGACTACTGATTTGTGCCGACTTCAGCAGGCAGCATGCAGTGAAGGCTTTGACTGAAAGGTTGTCAGAGAAATATGACAAGGAGTTTGTTTCCCTACCTGCAGCTCTGGTTTATTGACTGCCATTAATTCAACACCAAGAAAATGCCAGGCCTCTTTGCACAAATCAAGTTAGCATAGAACTCTCTTTAGCTTGCTTAGCCACTCTAAAAGAGGGTCAAAACAAAGAATTATGTCCAGCACTGCCTTGAGCTTTGTCTCGGACTACTGTCTGCTGTTTTACGATTTACTCTACTTTGTTGTGGATCAAGTGTGTATGTATGACTGTGACAAGTGCAAGGCATTGTAATTGGGATTGCTTTCAAATAAGTATTTTCTTCTTCTTTTGTACAGGTGAACATTCTAAAGGAAGAAGACAACACACTGAAGCCTGTTGACTCCAGTGATAACAACTTACACCTGCTAAGCAGTCTACGAATGCATGGGGATGATGATGACGAGCTTCGAATGCTGGCAAGTTTTAAAAGGGAGCAGGAGGAAGATGAATGTAGAGCCTCGGGCCTCAGTGCATCTCAGATCCACCACTGTAATGTCAGCATCAGCATGAGCAGTGATGATGCATCTACATGGACCCATATCTCCATGGTTTGTACTATCATCCTTTGCTACTACTTGATCTTTTATTGTTGATTCTTCACTAACGAGCAACACTCATGTGCAGCTCAGCTACTATTTACAATCATTAGTATGTTGTCCCTCTCTCTATCTCCTGTCTGGAATAATTTTTTTGACCCTGGTGGATCCTCTCAGTTGTTAATTTCCATTTCAAGACCCTAACTTATGCCACCATGAAGTACTAATGCACCTCTTTCTCCAGCGTGTTTTCTGCATTACAAAAGATTATGGAGATAGAAAAACATTAATTGGCCTCTTACAGCTTTTAAAAGCACACTGGCATAATATCCGCAGTTCCCCCCCAGTGACTAAAATGTATTTTGGTCATTTGAAATGATCCCCAGAAGTTTTTTTTTAGAACTCAAAGGTGGTGTAGTTTGCTCTTGGCTATTGAAGGTCATTTAGATCAATGGACCATTAGCATAAGCACGTTGCACTAATGAAGAGAGAACACTGCCCTGTCTGGCCCTACTGGGTCCACTGTAGGATCCCCAGTGAATATAATCATTACAGATGCTGGCGTTATAGGCCTGTTACATTTCTGTACATGCAGGTATTCATTAATGTACTGAGATTCAAGCAGAACACAGTAAATAGTAGTATTACTGCAGGGATTATCATCTCCTTTTAGAGGACACAGAGATGTGGTCACCATTAAAAACATGTATCTTTAGACCATACCGTTAGTTTTCCACAAGGACAGGATGAGATTTACATTTGACTTAATCAAACCCCAAAGTGATGTTTACTGAATCAGCTGCAGCGCTTTACAATTATAAATACTATGGCAACAGCACCACCATCAGCATATTAAGAAAATACTTTGCCAAAAAAAAGAGTAGGAGACATACAGAAAGACATAATATTATTTTAAAAATACAAGTGTAGTTATTTTTTGAGACATTTTAACAAATACAACTTTAAAAATTATCTAATTTGTGTCTGTGAAAGATGAAACCAAGAGATGGTTTTGGGACATAGGAAGAGAATAGTCACTGTCTGGGGCTACTAGAACTGACAAGCTATTTCATGTCTCTTGATGCTATGATTCAAGTGGCCCTGCTGTTGCCATTTATATTGTTGCTGTCTCTGCTGCTGAAACTACTGTACCAGCCCAGACGTAACTTCCCCCCAGGCGATTGTATGCTATGCTTCGGTTACTCATTTGAATACAAAATAATCACCTTGTCGATTGAATGATTGTGTGAATTTAGATTTCACACACACACACACACACACACACACATATATATATATATATATATATATATATATATATATATATATATATACTCATCCCTTCCTGGCTTGAAATGTGACATTTTCTTCTTCTACTGAGTCAGTCACAATGAACTCCAGTGAAGATGTTGAATAGTTAGGTGAGTTAAGGTGAGCTATCAAATACATCTTGTGATGGGATGAAATGTTTAACTTGTATTAATAAATACAATTCATTACTGATGTGAGCAGTGTAGTGGACTAAATGCAATCTCAAATGTTTTTACTAAACTAAGACAGAATCTGCACTTTAAAAATTAGACTGGATAATTATCCAATTTAGCCTTCCATATAAAGATGAGGAGACAATTCTGCTGTCTAAAATTCTTCCAGCCAGTGTTTGTGCCTATACATTCACTGCAACATAGTCAATGTCCTGAGGAAGAGTTAAGTAATTGTACAGTGAAACAACTCCTTCATAAATCAATACATGTCCTTTACTTTCCTGTCACATCTAAATGAGTTATATCCAGCAACACTTATGTCTTCATTTGAACATTGGCATTGAGCCAGGTTTCTGTGGGAATACAAACGTCTGGTGTAGCTTCACTAAATAACACATGCACAAAGAAGAAGGGAGAATTATTAATATTAGATGTGTTAGGAGAGGAAATAATATTAGGAGGGAGAGTAATGATAGGTGTGAGACTGGGTAATGTAATACTGCTCGGCCTGCAATTTTGCTTTGGCAGTTGTACAATGGGGGTATATAACAGGAATAGCATATATACGGAGGAAAAAGCAGGAGAACAGCCACTGTAGTGTCCACTATCAGTGGGGCTGATCCACCAGCAATCACCTGGAAACTGCCTTGATAAATAAGGCAGTACGATGGATGTTAAAAATAAATGATCTGGCACAAGCACTGCTTGGTTGAACATCATTGCCAAACAGGTCCGTACAGCCCACAAATGCTGTTGCAGCAAAGTTTTACAAACAAATGTTTGAACCAAAGGTTTCTGCTGAGTTAATGTCTCCATAGCACAGGGCATGCACTGTACCAGAAATGATTGAGTCAACAGCAATGCCGATCAGAGACAGGCAGGGCTCTTTTAGGTTTTCTGATTGTTGTAGCATCATTTGACCCAGTGTGCAGGGTAACAGATGATGCACAGGCGAGGATATGTAAAAGGGGAGGGAAAGTGCAGCTTGAGAACCGGGATAGCTAAATGTTTGAACATCAGTCAAGGAGACTGGTCAAACAATAGAGGTGCCAGCTATAAGAGCCAACTAGAAGTTGGGCTGTGTTGAGGACCTAGGCTTAGCCATACCTGGTGTGAAGCAACCTTTTAGCCAATCCTGTGTTTTTTTTTCTTTGAGTCTGTGTCAGTAGTCACAGTCACGGTCGGTTCATACCTCAGTTCAGACATCATGGTTCGGTTTGGTACAATGGAGGGAAAAGCAAAACAAAAATGCAGAAGGCAATTTCTTTTTTGATTGTGCATCTCTCAGGCTGTACCACCTAGTGTCATACAGTCTCTCCACTGAGCTAGCTGCAACAGCCTGAAGTATGTAAAGTAAGATGTAAACAGTAAACAATAAGTACCCCACATCATCTCCAGACTCCATTTGTAACTTGTAAACAAAATAAGACAATCAGCTATAATGAAAATACAGCATCTCTTATTTATGAAAGTGAAAATTACATAGAATAATAACAACAAAAAGATTCTACTTAGGCGAGGCCTTCCCCCACAAAAGATAAAAGAAAGTATTCTTGCTATTAAGTGCGACAGGCATACCTTTCTAGTTTCCACTCTGCCACGACCTCCTGTAGCTGCTCAGCTAGGTGACTGCTTGTGTGCTGCTCATACAGGGGCCTCGTCTGTAGAACTGACGCTTTCATTTCCAACTCAGTCAATAAAATGAGCAGTCACCGTGAGATTCAAGATTCAAAAAGCTGTATTGTCTAATATGTTGCCATGTTAGAAAATTTTCTTTTGATTGAAGGCAGAATGTGTCAGTAGTACGAGTTTTGTATATGTATTGCATTGGGAATATAGGATTTTATGTATAATGACTTTTTAGCCAGAGGCACTCTGAACCTTCTTCCTGATGGTAATAGCTCAAAGCTTTGGTGGAGAGGGTGGGAGGCATCCACATCCATTTCCACTGCTTGTATATAAAGATCAGATGGCTGTTTTTGTGGAATGCCTATGATCTTAAGAGCTTGCCTGGCTATCCTAGCCAGCTTTCTCTTGCATTTGTTTGGTAGGAAGCTGTACCAAGATGTGATGTTGAAACCGATGACAGACTCTATCAGTGACTGGTATACTCAGGATAGAATGTCCTATCTCACTTCAAATCCTTTAAGCCCTCTGAGGAGACACATGCGCTGTTGGGTCTTTTTGTAAATTGTGTCAACATGCAGGGTGAAGGTGTGACGGTGGTCAATCAAAGTACCAAGGTAATTGAAACTTTCAACCTGTTCCACTACTTGCCCTTCCAGTCTCAATGGTGTGGATAGTGGATGAGGCGTATCAAGCAGTCGGCCCCTATGGCAACACAGTTCCTTGGTCTTGGTGATTTTTAAGCTCCAGTGAGCTTCACTTGAACCAAAGTGCCATTGTGTTGACATACTGCTTGTAAGTGGACAGAGAGTCGTCATCAGTGAGGTTGGCCACCAAGGCCATGTCATCCGCATACTTAAATAGCTCAAGTCCGTTGCTGCTGCAGGTGAGCTCATTTGTATAGAGATAGCTTTCCGTAGCACGCAAAGTCCAACCATCAGTCGTTAGTGAAACGGAGGGTGCAGCTGAGAACTCAAGCTCCATCAACGTCCGTGTTTGGCTGTATATGGAAAGGACTACAGTTTGCCTCATGTGTGGACGGGATGGCATGTTGTAACGAGGTTTGAGTACATACAGCAAATACTTGAATCCTGGTTCCTCTACAAGTGAATATGGGTGCATTGAAGATGACATGTAAATTCCGATTGCTTCTGTGATTTTTTTTTTTTTTTGCCCTATTTGTATTTGTATCTAAAGGCTGGTTAAGCACTGTAGGGAGGAGAAGTTGGACACTTTTTTTGTCTCATTCCAGTGATTTGGGTGATGCCGTCGGATATGCATTTGCATGTTAGATGTATTTCCACTCACATACCCATAACTGCTGAACAACGCCGACACAGTCCTCGTCTTATCCATCACTCTCTCGCCTGTACTACTGTAACTGACTGGGAAACCAAAGTTTTCCCAAACTTGCGATCTTAAAGAGGCCAGCGGGTCTTCTAACTCTTGTGGGTCGCCACCACACGCCATAGGCTAGGCTACTACTTAGTGCTGCTAGCTCTGAGTCACTCACTGGACCGTCGACATGTAGGCGGAGCTCGGGAGCTTCATGCATACATGTACCGTTCCACCCCTAGTCTGTGCAGCATATAGTTTTTCAGGAATGTCATCACATTGACTTTCAGCTACATGCAGCCAGTGCTACTTCACTTACTGACACATTTGGCTGTTTATTGAAATAAAATTGAATCAAGAGGTGATCAAAATAAGTAATGTACTTCTGTTAGCAGCAGATGCACTTCATATTCTTTTGGACCCAGGCGTTCCCTTTGATTCTGTAGTTCATGCAAGTTTAAATGACCATTTGAGGCACTGGGTTTAATATTACAGATGGAGTACAGAAATGGTTCAGCTCCTACCTCCCCAAAAGAATTTTCTCTATCCCCCGACAGGCAACTCATCATCATCTGTACATATTACCTGCAAAATTCCACTGGGTACAATTTTAGGTCCTGTCTTATTTTTAGAAGAGGATTACATAAAGAAGGCACTGGAGTGCACAGATAGCTCAAATTTACTTACTAAGTAGTGCAAGGACTACAGCTTCAGCATGACTGCTTCTTCATCAACGTCATGTAACGTAATAGCCTTTAAACAGGCACTAGATTTAAATAACCTCCTGAGGCTATAATATGGTCTTTAGCTTTGACAAGATGGAGAGGGTAATGCATTTGTGTTTCGTACAGCTGAATATTATTATAAATTGAATGTGAAACCATTATATTTTACCTTTCTCATACTCACAGCTCACAAATAATGTAGCTTCTTGTGTTTTAAAATCAAAAATACCACCCAGCTCCGATCGTTTGTCACTCCAATAGTTAGAGAATATCTACATTTCTGAACACATTAAACGATTTTACTTATCCCTTGATCTTGGTTTGTTCACCCTTCATTGTTCACCCATGTTTTCTGCGTCTTGCTGCGCTCTGTTTTTTTTTTTATTGGTTTTTTTCTCTTGTTGTTTGCCAGAAAGGCCGTGATCTTCACTACTTGCCAGTTAACATGGCATATAACATAGAAGAGTTTTTATTTATTTTTTTGTCCTGACCTGAAGAGGCGGCATATGGATTTCCATAAACTGTAGAAGCTTTAACATAAATTTGTGCTTGTATAGGTTTTTGTGAAAATGTTCCTTGTGCTCAGCCGGCCAGGGTTGTTAATGTTTGTCTGTAGATGTCAATGAGGCATTGTATGTGATATTGGGCAACTGAGTTCTAGACATTAGTGGTGGAATTTAACAAAGTACAAATACTTCATTACTGTATTTAAGTACATTGTCACATATCTGTACTGTACTTAAGTAGAATTAATAGTGCATACTTTTGACTTTTACTTTGTTACATTTTTCAGCAATTATCTATACTTTCTATTTCACTACATTTCTACAACGTTCCGTTACATTTTCGTTAGATTTTCTGATCAGTTGTTCCCACTGCCAAAACGTCTTCCTGACCGTCACCAGTGATTGCCATAGATATATCCTTCATTGGCTTCCAAGCAAAATGTTTGTTTTTTACTATTCCCGTTTTTAAATCATAGTTGCCCTCTATTTCTCGCCACAGCATTGTTTACTTCTCCGCCAGGCTGCGTAAGACTCGTTCATATCTTATTTATTTGGCTGGACCTCTTCACATCCGCCTCCCCATTTTCACTGCTTCACACACTTTATTTGCTTATGGTTAAAGGAAATAAAACCATCTTAAAATACATCCATGAATAAAACCAACCGCATTCCGATTCTAACAACATATATCAGTTTTATGCTGGTTAGAATAGGATCTTTTTTTAAAAGCCAGGCCTTGTTTATGGTAGTGGACAGTATGGATACTGTCGAAGCTCAGAATCAAAATAACTGAACCACCCTTTTGTAAATCACGGGGCGCTAGACACAGTGCCTTCACTGACCAAGGTGCAAACTAACAAACTAATCAACTTTTTTTTCTTAATACCATTTTAAATGGTAATATGCAAATAAGATTAAGAGAATAAATTGTTATGCAAGTACTTTTACTTTTAATACTTAAAGTACATATAAAGTCAGGTATTTTTTACTTTTACTTAAGTAGGGTTGTCATTGTGGTACTTGGTAAATATGTCTCTGGTTATTTGTACTTTTACTTAAAGGTGCTGTATGTAGGATTGCGAAGATCCAGGACAAAAATTTGAACATCGACAACTTCTCAGGCCCCTTTCTGCTAAAGCCCAAGCCCTCCTAAGCCCCTCCCCCCACAAGGGAGAATTAATGTGTGTGCATGAGCAGTGATTGACACGCAGTTAGACACCCCCAGCCCTGATTGCTGCATCTGAACAGGGAGCTGTGGATTTTTGCAAATTGCACTACAGGCTGTAGGTGGTGCCAGAGGAGCCCGATTTTTTTATTTTTTTTTTATTACCTGCTTCATGTAGTTTTACTTGAACATAGGGGCAGTTTCAGCAAATATTGAAAGTTAGTTTAATAAGTCTTACCTACTGTACCTTTAAGTACTGAGATTCAGTACTTCCTCCACCACTGCTAGACAGTGGTCTCTCCATAAAAGACATGTCGCTCCCTGTGACAGTTTATCTGTCAAAACATACACATTTTCTGTTGAGAGACAACGATCATTTGTCGAGCAATGAAGCTTAAATAGCAGTCTGATGGTGGTGGACGCGATGGCCTTCATTACCGGCCTATATTGAATGAAATAGGTTGTTCTGCACCTATACAACATTTTCAGTCTTGAAGTTCTGTGAGTGTGCATTATATTGTTTTTTATGCCCCAACAGATCACTCAGTGTTTTTTTTTTTTTTTTTGATTAATATAGATAACTGAATACTGATATGTTTTGGAAACATTTTGTAAGTCCTTGAGTTATGAGAATTTTGCAACATTTTGTAACACAACCTTTGACTTTTTCCTTTATATTACTGATCCAGCCAGCTAATCAGGGTCACCACTATCAGAAGGAAATGAACCCCCTCCTGCAATCAAACCCCAGGTACGTAAGCATGCATCACACACATTTGTAGCATAAATACTTAGCTTCAAATTTGTATTTTGTAATAAAATGTACACTACAAGACAAGGCTGACAGTTTAAAAATAGAAACAAAACTCTTGTGTCGTGATACCACATATTTATTTGTTACTTATATGTTGTGCATGAAGGTCAGGCTATGAATAGAGTCATTTTCTTTAAAAAGAACTGACATGCTGTCTCCAGAAACCTAACAACCCAGTACCTTTGCATACTATGGTATAATAGTCGAGAAAATTGCAAGCCACAATGATTTATTTCATGTATTTCCTGACAGAAAATTACCTTATGTAGCCTATTATTTGTATTTGGCTGCATGTACATGAAACTTACCCTAAAATTCATAATCAGATGGTAACCAGTGACTGCAGAATTAAATGTCAACTGTCAGATAGATATGCAAATTGGTTTGCAAACATTTTTTTCTCTTACAAATGAGTATGAATAAATTGAGAGTGTGCCAGATACAGTAGTTTTCTTCTCCCTTAACTGCTGTCATTTTCACAAGTACATACCTTTCATAATATTCACAGTTTTCCAACATCTTTTTTAACTTCAAAACATTGGGGAATTTGTGCTTTTTTAAACAATGTAGCTATGGAAGCAAACAGACTTACACATGTGACCCCGTTAGCCTCCAAGTGACAGGACTGCCAACCAACTGCAGCATTGACTCCTACTGTATATTAACTGAGAACTGAGGGAAGCAAAAATGGGTACTTTTCTGACCTGCTCTAATTCTCACATTGTTGGCACAACACTTACAAATTCCACCGTGTGTTCAGCAGGTTCTCCTAGGAGTTAGTACAGTCTTTGAGCTAAAAGCAGGAGTATGAGAGGTGTGCCTCAGCTTAATCTCTGTGAAATGAGCTCTCTAGACAGGAGTCACTTAGACCCAGGGTGTGGACTATGGTCTCCGCCCTCTGGCAGTGCGAATAATTACACAAAAGCTGTCGACGTGCTTAAGAAAAGTGTCATTTTCGTCTCTCCCCCCTTCCTGCCTGTCAAGGCAAGGATGTAACTTTGGTTTGAGAAGTGGGGGAGGAGGACACAAAACAGGAGGTCTGGGGATCGTCTGTCACAAAAGATTTTCGATTTAAATCCCATTTCCTGCATTTCTGCATACATTTAAAGGGACTATGGTGATACAGAATCCAGGAAATAATGAAGTTGACCATAATTAATTATGCCTGAAAGAATAATAGTAAACTATGTATAAGAAAAATATGTCTTACTTTCTTTATTGCTTAAGATAGTGGCCAAGACTTATAAATAAAATAATATTAAACTAATTGGAAAGTGGGGGGGACACAAACAGGATTTTGAAAAGTGTGTGTGTGTGGGGGGCATGTCCATCCTGTCCCCAGTGGAAATTACGCCCTAGTGTCAAGGTATTGGGTAATACAGGTAGACTTACACATACACATACCGTGGAAGCAGTCAGAGAGCCAGAATAAGCATCTGAGCTGTGAAGAGCTCTAAGTGAGTGAGCAAGGTTGGTTGGAGGCCCTGTGGAGGCACTCTGTGTACTGCTGATGTAATTACATTGTTGTGGAGTTAATAAACCACTAGTCTGGCTTACCGGATGTACAGTGAGGGTATAAAGCCTGACATCCTCATGCGCCAGCTAGGCATTCAACTCCCCTTCTACTATCTCTGCTATCTTTTTTGCAAGGGCACCGTTGCTGCATCCAGAACTTAGCGCCGCTCTAGACGATTGTGATTGGTTTAAAGAAATACATACAGCACAGAGCGTTTTTTCCCCCTACACCAAAATGTTAACTCGTGCAGCCAGACCATACTCCTTGGCTGACACAGTGCTGTGGAGATAGGTCTGGCAATGTGAGACTAATAAACTATTCATTCCACATCTTTCATACATTATTGGTATTATTTAACTTTTAAAGCCAGCAGTTCAGTTTAGTGTCAGCTTTTCAACAAACCTAAACATATTCCACATCTTTCATTCTTCAGAAATTGCCCTAGTTACTAACTTATTATTGTGCTTGCCAGATTTATTACCGGCAACTTTGTATGACACTTTTTTTTTTTTTTTTTTTAATCTTTTACATAACTAATGTTAAACAGACAGTGGTTCAAGTCCTTAAAAATCAAAACCAAGGGTTAAACTCACTACTGCATCAGGAGTCATACAAGGAGAAATCCATAATTGATGAAGCAAAGGCAACTTCTGCATGGCAGGAGCCTCAGTAGTTTATAATGCAAAGCAGCCACGAGACATCTTCCACCGCATTTTACCTGCCTACAGGTTAAAACCAGACTAAAGTTAAATTTTGAACTTCAAAAAGAAAACGTATTGGCCAATGGGCTTACTGTCTATTACTTGAGGAGGCAGCATAATTGAGTGCATCCAATATCAACTTCAGGCGTATAGAATGCTAAGAAGAACACATACGTTATGTAGCCCAGAAACCACCAAATGAACTCTTGAAAAAGTGAGGTGAGAAAAAGTGGGTACATCAAAAAGGTAAATCACAACACTTGTGTGTTGAACATTACAGATGGTTGTTGCATAGCAGTGAAAGAGTATCTGGGAGTGAAATATTTTCTTCATAAGAAGTAAAATGGGCTTCGTAGTTTTCAAGACGAGATGAAATAGAATTATGTACAGTGTAACCCTAATAGACATTTCAGTCGGATCAGTGTTTCTGTAATGTTCATTCGAGGGAAAATTGCTCAGAGTTAAGGCTCGAGTCAAATAGCTCATGGAGGCAGGTTTAGTATGTTGAATCAGAGGAAGAGTTAGAAGAAACTCTTCAATGCTATCATTAATAATACAGTGTCACACATTACCATCTGGGCAGTATCTAAAGGCTTACAAGCGCTGTATATCCATTTCAAGACCCGACCCTGGCTGCATATGGATGGATCCCTTGTTTCACTTCGGAGGGTTGTGGAGACCCTGCGTCACCTCACTGAGCCCTGTCTCTGCACGTCTCCATCTCTTTGTGGGTGTACACAACCAAGCGGCATGTTACAAAACAAGACAAAGGGATTGCATCATAGGTCCGCTACTCAAATTATGCAACCACCTCCTCTCTGACACTTTTGATGTATTGATGAAAAGCGAGGTAGCCTGTTGTGAACACGTGTGGACTCCAATGCATTTACTTTGTAGATATTTTCATATTTCAATGCTAACATGTTTTGGGGGGCTGAATAAACATCCAGTAAGGATATGCTGTTTGATTGAATGTCCACTGAAATTAATATTACTATTGACAGCAACCTCAAATATACTCCCTGATTTGTCTCACACAGCACTACAGCATCCACAGCTGTACTACTGAAATTAGACTTAGAAGTACGCACGCCTTGATTTATATATCGGAGGGGCAGCTGCACAGGATTTATCGTTGTGTTCTTCGTCTTTTTCTTTTAGGCATCGCATTCCGAGACACCTTTACAGTGAGTTGTATCATGGTATTATTTGAGCATCTTGGCATCACTGCAAGGCTTCCTCGCTGTTGAGAGCTACAGTTTTCTTGACAGCTAAAATGCTCCTGTTGCTGTGCTTAATGTTGGGCTTTTCTAGCATTTAAAAAAAATATTTATTTAACATGTTTATTTGCGTCTGATACTTGTGTCTGCCTTTGGTTGGCATGCCGAATGTGAAACCACAAATCAGGCTGTCACAGAGACTGTGAGTAGCAATTCAATTGTTTTTACAATAAAGACAATTGGGAATTTCAGTACAGTTGCCAGGATGTCATACAAACTGAGTTTGGAAATCTTATATTCAGTATACTTCACTGCTGTGCAAAACAGTGTACTCACTCAAATTAAATTAAACTAATGTATTCCCTTTATCACAGGTATAATGACTTGAAAATTAAGAATTTAATCACTCTTACCAAGTTCCTTTTAACAGTTTGAAGTCCAATTTGCAGCTCTGTAGTAGAGGCCTTTGTCCTTGAAAATTGCTTTCATTAACTATTGTACTATGTTTCTGCCTATCACACAGTCAAAGGGGTGTTAGAGTGGGACAAATGCCTTTGTTAGAAAGAAAAATCAGAGCCTCAGTCAGTGGAGATAATGTACTTCATCATTTTAAAGGCTTGAGGTTAGAAATTAAGAAATATCTAATTCAGGCTTAAATGCATGGAAAGATGAGATGTGAATGAACCAACCTGTATGCAGGTGTTAATCCTTGCATTGCTTTTTTATTTTCACCGGGATGGAGTTCATCTATAGTAACCATAGTGCTTAAACATGTATGTGTAGGCATATTTCAGATGTTATTTAACTGAAAGCTGTGCATTTTGCTTTTTACTATTTCATACAGTTGTTACCATATTTCACACAACAAGGAGTGCTGTTGAAGCTCAAGTTTTCCACTCGCTGATCAGTCTGGCATCTTGAGAAAGAGAAAATTTGGAGTCGTTCGCCAAACGACCGACAAATCAGCGTTGGTTTTGAGGCGGGTTTAGGTGTGACGCAACGAGAAGCGACTGTTCAGTCTAAACAACATGGCAGCTTCCACAGATGAGATGAGCGTAGCTATCGCGCAAGTTTTATCCAAATTAGAAAGTATTCCTTCATTGAAAGAAGAGCAAAAAAACGGCACTGGAGGCTTTTCTCGGAGGAAAAGATGTTTTTGCTCAACAACAAACAACACTTACCTAATTTTCCTGCACACTAGCTTGCTACTTTGTGTAGGTCTACACATGCAACCAGTGAAACAAGAGTCCATTGACGGTCGCTTTGGTGGCGTGTCCTGACGAGTTAACAGTTTGATCAGACAGTAACGTTGCTCGCTCTCCAGACTGTCAGCTCGGTCTTCTTAACGGACCGAATGTCGATGTTTAGCCTGTATTCAACTAGCAAGGACCACACCATCAACCAGATACGTTTGAACGATTTCATGAAGGAAGATGATTGGAATGCGAGGCATGAAGTTGCCGATATGAGAGACGGGAATTTTCTTGTAGTCATCAGTTGACTTGATGTTGACTTCGTTGTGGGGAGGCTTCGGTAGAGAATCCGCTGTAGCACTCCGGCACGACAGACCCCCTTAGGACCTAAAGAAGAAGAGAAAGGAGAGGAACAGAAAGAGGGTGGGGAGGGAGGGGTGCAGGAAACGAGAGCGGATGACAGGAGAGGGTTAGGTGGTATTTATAGGAAGAGGCATGTTTGAGGTGTGGCCCTGCTCCTGAAACTCTGCTAAGTAGCTTCAATATATATTGTTAGGTTATTGGAACACTTGTAAAGTGGAGTGAATCGTATAGTTAAAAGTCCTAATGATGTTATACTGTATATCAGCATAAGGAATGCTTCTTGCCCACTCAAATTACTTGGTCGGAACTACCTGTTTAACAATGTTTATTTGATATACTATCAAACTTTTTTAGGTAGTGTCATCTTTAGTATTATAACTCCACTGGTGCAGTTAGTTCCAGATACCATATCACTAAAGATCCATGTATGTACCTACATTAGTGTTTACAACAGTAAAGTTAATCAGAGAATATACTAGAAATGCAAATGTTTTAAACGTAGCCTGCTGAAAGTATTAACATGTCACAATTTTGGTTTGGTGAACAAACTATAATGTGGGTGGTGAATGTATCTTGTTTCATGTTTCAGAGGGAGTGACATTATCAATCATTGATAATGAACGTTTGAATTGTCTGCTGCCAGCTTAATGTTGTACAGAAGATTATAGTCCCTCATTAAATATGCTATGATGTGCACTAATGAGATGTTTTAGTCCAAAGGCAAAATATGTAAATGGATAATTGTGGAACTGATGTATAGCCTCAAATTATCATGAATTCTGTTTTACAAATGAATCTTGCAGTGCTTCCAAGTAATAATTTATTGTGGCATTTTTCCTCTTACTCCAATCTGTTGCTCCATACTAAAAGAGCAGTGTTGCACTTACTAGAAAATGTTTGATTTATAGTTATAGCCTGTGTAGCTCTCAGATGGGGAAGATAAACTGATTTAGAGAAAAAAGAAAGTCCTGCTCTCACAGACACAGACAAGGTTAAGACCCCTACTCTGGGGCCAGAATGTGGACACTTGGAAATCACAGCTTGAGTCAAAATCTAATAAATGATCCTTCAGGTAAAACTGAGGCGGTAAGGCTAAGTGTGCAGGAGAAGTAGCTCAAGGACAATGGAGGCTTAGATGGGCTTCTGAGAGCACACCATGATGGGACTTCGTTGTTAAAATGTCATATGGAGGCAATTTGATGTGCGCAGTACAGTAAGATGGTGTGTGTAATGGCATGTGTTGTCATGACTGTGTGCTTTTATGGTCTTTTCCCTAGGGAGTGGATGGATGTGCTCAGCCCTCCCATTATGCCTCCCAGCCAGCGGAGAAGGTCAGGCAACACATGGAACCATTTGGAAGATCTAATCGGAGGTACAGTAATCTTAATTTTGGCCCTTCTGGCCCCAGATACCCTTTTATGTCCTTTAAGATCAGGCAGACAGCAAACAATACAGTGCCTTAACATTAACCACGCCAATTGCACAAATGCATACTAACGGAAACATTCACCGGTGTCAAAGCTTCCAGCCAAACACTGCACTCAACATGGTGGGAAAGCATGTGACACTGTATCTAATTAAGGGTTGAAACCCACGAGAGTGGAGCTCTGTCCTCCACATAACTCCATAGGTCAAAAGAGACAGGCTCATTACAGGTCTGTACCCCTCAAGACACATCGGCAAGGTTAATTGATGAAACCTTTTCCGTTTACAACATCATTTTTAAACCTCTTACACAATGTGTCTTATAATTAGTTTTCATTATCGTCACCGACGTTCTGATTAGATAAAATGTTCCTCCAGGAGCATTCCATAACCTTTTTAGCATTTAACTGCCTGTCAATTTAACAGCTAAATTCTCACACTTTAAAGTAGTGGGGATTACAGGGAGTCTCTTTACAGCTTCATAATGTGGTACAGAGAGTGGGTGTCTTAGGTCTAGATTGATGAGAGAAAAAAATGGCAACAACAGAAAACTTTTAAATCCACCTGAGTCTGAAGGTCACCTCACCATCCACGCTTCTCATTTCATTCCAGTAACAGCTGACAGAGTAGGCCCTTACTCATATCTGGCATGGCTATGCTACTGTACATAGAAAATACAATATACGTTTAACATTTACAGTATGTATTTTGTATCTGTAGAAACTTAATTGATGTTAATTACTGTTACACTTCAGTGTAGCTTATGAACAATTCCTATCAAGTGTTGCAGAGTGATCTTCTTGCATTATTACAGGACGGGATGAGTCGGTGAATGAAGAGGAGAAGGAGGATGAGTATTTGAATCTGCTCTATGATCCATGCCTGAACTGCTATTTCGACCCAAAGACGGGGAAATACTATGAACTAGCTTGACTCAAAGCTTAAGAGAATCTAAATTAATAAATCAGACGTTTTTGAATGGCGGGGATGAATGGCGTCATCAATCTTTTTGAGGCCTAGCTTATTGATCAGCAATGAAAACCCCATTCACAAGAATCTTTCCATGTTGCTGCTTTTGTTTCTGAGAAACTAACAGGAGCTTTGTGTCTCCATGAATAGACATGGTAGTGTGTAAGGGAGTGGGACTCAATAAATCAGATACATGCTCTTTGCAAGAAATTGAGTAGTTGCCCATTCAGTAGCACATCTGGTAGAAAGAGTCTTTTCAGAAGTTTTGGCTAGCAAATTAATATGTAAGCCTTTTGAAAGAACATCCTGGAGCTTCTTTTTTACCAAAATGATTTCTGAAATTAAATTTTTGCCTGTATATTAGTATTACAGAAAAAGTCATTTTGTTCTTTATCATAATTTGTGAAAAACAGATATCCATGTGTGTATGTGTTCATGTGTGTATATATTTGAATTAAACATGAACTGAAGTGACGTGTTGCTGATTTCATTTGTGGATTTTAATCAAGTGTCCTGGTTGGACAGAGCTTGTACATTACTTGCCCAACAAGCAAAACATATAAAAGATTATTCATTTTGAATGTATTTGTAAAATTTGCCAAAGCTAATGAGTATCCCTTGTTGTAATACTTGTATTCAGGTTCGTTTTTTTTTTTTAAGTAACCAGCAGTAACAACAGACGGGCTGGCAGGTCTTTTCGTCAGTCTTGCCAAAACACTGATCACACCTGATGAGCACCTGACACATATTGATTCATCATTTTCAGCCTGAGATGAATCGTCGCCTCACAGTGACAGCCAAAAAATGAAATGAAAAGAGGAAAACTAATATTCATCCATCACATTGTAATTCCGAGTGGTTTTAATCAAATAATAGCCCCAACTGGGATCAGTGACTAACCATTCAGTTGGCTCAGCCAGCATACTGGGCCCAGGTCAGAGGACAATCTTTTTACCGATACTGATAGATGGACAGTGTACACAATTACATTACATGAAATGTGTTCGTTATTTGTCAAAAACACTTTTCACACAGTTTATGTGTAGTATTCAACACCAAACTGTTTTTCCAATCAGTAATAGCCAGACTTACCAAAACAAGAACTTGGACATATATATCAACCATTTAGAAACAAAACTGAACATTTCAGTATACTTAGATGCCACCATAAAATGGTTCTAGAAATTGTGCCTTGAGGAGGATCATAGACTGTATAATATTCAATGGGTTCAATACAGTATGTCTTCTTCTTTAAGCACCGGTCATATGTTTCACAATGTTGCATTTTAAACATTAACTGTATGCCTTATCTTCTAATGCCTGACTCACTGTAGAAATGTTTTTTTTTTGCTAGGAATTTTGAAATGGGCTAATTTTTCTGAAAAATAGTCGAACTTGAGGCTTGAGAATGTATTTTTAAATTTGAAATATATATTATGTGCAGTAGAAACTGGATGTCGCTTTATAAAGTCACGTGAAAAAACAAATGTCACATGATGTTTTTTGAAAGGGGGCGTGGAAATACTTCTTCTCAACAGGTGAGGTGAGAGCAACCAGGAAGTAAACAACCATGGCGTTTGACCTAGCGCGGTTACAGTCAGACAGAAAACATTTGTATTAAATTATTAAAATTGTCCATCAATTTGGGACTTGATTTTAATCAAATAGGCTATAATGCACTGAGCTGTATTGCTCCATAATGAAAGTAGGTTAACCAGGCTCGAAAGTCGCAAGGATGTCATCAGCACAACAGGTAAATATGTGGTAACATGGCAAATTCGATCCGTTAAATGCTGTAATGGTCATGAATTGGTTTGCAGACATAACCTTGAACATGCAAAAGTACAAACAAGTTATTATTATGATCGTGGTGTCAGAGTTGCTTGTCATTAAATTCGCAGATGCGGCACACAAAGCGTCTTATTTTTGGGCTATGTCAAACGTGAAGCTGTTTAAACGTGTTGACATATAGGCCTACATACAGTATGTGAAGGTGGAAATATGGAAATGTTTTCCTTATTTAGTTATTTTAAGGAATCAAACACAGGCTAATATCATAGTAGTATTGAAATGGATGCACTTCGGAGGAGAAATACACTGATTGTTAGGCTCTATCCTCTTTTATTGCACAATCGCCTACTCACTATTTTACAGATCTGTATGGAATCATAATGGTTGCCATATTCACTTCACTTCCAGTGCCATCATGCTCATAAAAAAAGTACTGTAATAATAATAGGTATAACTGACTTTGGGTTAATGATGTCTCTCCACAGACTGCATATGCTTGATGAATTTTATAGAAAGCTACAAATCTGGCATTGAAAGATGCCTTTCAATTGCAATTTAGCACCTTACATAAAGATAAAGTATCATAAGGAATGACACGGGCCAAACACATTGATATTACAAAATTATGTGAATATGTTGCAAGTATGGTGATATCTCATCCTAGTTTCATTGCTTTTCATATCCGACACCTCCTCGAATGTGTGATTATTTGTTTAATTGAAAAATCTTTGGGCTGTGTGAATCCTAATTATCACTACGAAGACTAAAGTTCTCACTCTACTCCTAACATTAACTATGAATGTATGCATACATCTGGCTTTGAAGATATTGGCTACAGTGATCACGGTTTGGATGTGAGTGATCATTTATTGTCAAAATACTTTTGCTGCTTGGCCCCGTGATTCACATCCCTGCTGTTGAGCTTTTCACCAGTGTGATCCATAACACACACGCTGTTCAGCTGTCATATCTCCTGCCCGTATTTCCTTTTTTATCTGAGGCACACATCATGAGCTGAGCTGTTAGGTTTATGGGCTGTTTAACTACCCCACTGTTAGATCTTATTGGATTCATTTGTCTTTTTGTTAGGCCGGGTTAAGGCTTCACACCGGGATTATTGCATCAGTGATCTTCGTGTCTGTGGCTGCAATAGTTGCTGCTGTATTGATCATCCGAAAATACTGCTTCCCAGTCAAGTAAGCAGACTTCATCAATAAGACTTAACACGATTATTTAAAATAATTAGTGCAGTAAAAACACATCACCCCGGTCTGTCACTGTAACTTTATTTCAGTGAGGCGACATACAGATACTCACAGCTGAGGCGGATGGAGGATCAGGGTTCAGCTGTGACAGAGGGGGAAGGCGACAGGGGGTCCTGCACAGTGGGAGAGGAGTCAGATGAGGTCAGTGCATCATGGCTTCCCTGACTGTAGCTTTCACTGTCGTGCACCCCACCGTACGAGCTGACACAGCCGTAACTTTCCTCATCACTTCACATGTCATTTTGTAACTTCCTTTTATTTTCCTCGTGACAGGACCTTCTGGAATAAATCTCAGACGGGGATTCTGCTGCTGGCCCGACTGGAAAAGAGTTTTTCGTGGATTCGCTATGTGGTTTAGGGCTGCAGCTAATGTTTATTTTCATGATAGATGAATCATTTGGTCCAAACAACTACAGAAGACAGTAGGGGTGTGCAAAAAAAAAAAAAAAAAAGATTCACATTTGAATCGCGATTCAAGGTCTACCGATTCAAAATCGATTCATAGAATTCCAAAAATCGATTCATATTTTTTAATTAAATAAAATAATAATTTCATATTTTTTTTAATTGTATGTCTACTGCAATAACATTGGAAAGTAACTACATTTACATACTGTGAATCGTTTTTGAATCGAAAATCGATTTTGAATCGAATCTTGAGCCTGAAAATCGATATTGAATCGTGACGTTTTCTGAATCGTGCACCCCTAGAAGACCATCACAATTTCCTACAAACCATGGTGATTTCTTCAAATGTCTTGTTTTGTTCAAACAACAGTCCAAAAACCCGCACATCTTCAATTTGATATATTTAAGATGAAGAAAAGCAACAAATTCTCACATTTTAGAATCTGGAACCAGCAAATGTTTGGTGTTTTTGCTTGTGGAACAACCTAAAATATGAATCCGTTTTGAAATAGTTGATTTAATGTTCTGATGACTAACTGATTCATCGATTAGTTAGACCTGTAGTGTGGTTTATGTTTCTGGATCTGTATTCATTGTGTGACTTGAATACTTATGAGAGTGTTATTTCTTCATGCCTATTGTGAAATATTGAGTTGAATCTGTATTATTACTGACACTGATGTGTCAAGGATATGTGTTAACCAGATCCTTGAAAGTTTTAAACATCAAAATCTGACTCAGTCTGTGAAAACAGTTGTATAATTTCTAATGTGACTGTGGAGGGGCTTCTTAAGTCTGACAAAATAACCCTGATGTACATTAGCCGTGATACAGACTGACATTTTGGGAACTGCAGGATCCAGCATTAATTGTTAAAACATAATCAGGACTAAAAGTCAGGCTATCTCGGCCTCTGCTGCAGTCCCCCAATGTTGTGGAAGTGCATTACTATTACTTTTACAGTTTCAGTTAGTTACTAACTTCTTCTTCTCGACTTTTTACTGTCCAGCTGTCAAAATTCAGTTGTGAGAAAAGAGGAGGTGATGCAATTGTTATGTTGCACTGACAGCAATAAGATTAGAGAGCAAGCAATGTGGGACTTTTGTTGTCCTGGGTTTCACCTCTCAGCCTTTTTTCTTAATTTTTTTTTTAAGTAGGCCTATCTCTGACTTTTTTTTTGCCCTCCAACCTATATGCCCCTTAATCGAATGACTGTTTATGTGAAAAGGGAAGTAGTGTGGCTGATCCCACTGAGAAACTTGCCCGATGTCAGGCTTTGCCCCTCACCTTTTGCTCTGTGTGTGTTGCAGTTCTCAAAATCCTTTCGCTTCAGGAAATGACAACAAACTTTAAACTAGCGAGCTACACGCTGAAAATGGCAGGTTTTGAAGAAAATTTGCATCGTGCAACAAGGCAGGCCTGCTTGGTTCTTTCGGGGAATGATTGTAAAGATTTACAAAGAATATGTTTATCTTACTGGGGCGTTGCTGTGGACAAAGTAGTCACAGCGATACGCTGGTAAGAGCAAATTAAGTTTAACCATGTATCCAGCTAATTTAAATAGCTCACGTTACTGTATATTGTTAACAGTTAACTTCATTTGATATGGTATGTGGCGTTATCCACCAAAACAAGTTCCTTCTCAAGACCATTTAGCAGAGCCACCGTCTCTGCATCCGGAGCTTAGCGCCACCCAAGACGATCGCTATTGGTTTAAAGAAATGCGAACAACCCAGAGCGTTTTTTTTTCTCCTATCCTAGAATGTACGTGTGGTGTAGCCAGACCTTACTCCACAGCTCTCTGGAGATAGGTCTGGCAATACGAGTCTATATAAAATGCCCTGCCAAATAACATGGGAATGCAAATGCATGATTCATTCTTGTATGATAAAGTCTACAATATCTAGTTAAAAGTTACAAATCAAAATGCAAACAAACTATTGCTATTTGATATTATTGGCAAATTAATTCACATGAGATTAAAGAATAAGAACAAGATAGTTTGCTTAAATGTGGTTAAATATGCCTCAAATTCATATTTGCGCAGCATTTTTTCACTGGCAATGTAATGAATGCAAATAATTGGCAGATGTTGCATTATAAAGAATGGACACCTTTTTATTCATTCGGTATTATCATCCAGTGATGAAATCAGCAGTTGCATCACATGGAGATTTGACATTTCAGATATTTCAAACAGCCTAGTTGATTTGCAGCTAAACATAGTCACACTAAATTATCTACCAGTTGGCCAGTTCACTTTGAAATATATTTCCCTTTTCATGCTGACATTGACTCACTTGAATTAAATTTGCTGTAGATTCCAGAGTCCACCAACCCTTTAATGGACTTCTAGGCTGAGTGGTGTTGATATATTTTTTAACGGCTACACAAACTATGTGAAGATCAGTGTGACCGAATGCTGCTATCTTCACGTCAAATCGCCTCACTGTGATTTCTCTTTCAATTTGTGTTTGCAATCAATGAATGAAGAAGTGGAATCAATCTGTGCTTGTTTAAAGTTCATGTATTACTGCAAATTTGGCAAACGTATCATGGAAGCGTTTGCTCTACAGTTACTGATGATGGTATGCACACACATTTAAAATTCTGGTGTACATTTGAGAAATGTGGGTTATTAAATACATGCATCCTGGACTGGCTGATGTGTTCGCAACCTGCTTGGATTGTCCTTTTCTCATAACCTGCATAATCCACTCTTTTGGTCTCTTTTCCGAAGAGCTTCTCTGCTTAATCTTAAACTTAAATATTGTATTATTCCTGTGGACAGGCATACTGTTTACACAAAAGAAACAAAACATGGATATTTTTTTCTACAATGTTATGCAGTCATATGGTTCTTTGAATGAATAATGGTCGTCTTAGAAGTGGTACACATAGACCCTCTGCTGGTTCTCTTTAGTATTACACCATCCTTTACGTAACACTAACAGCCCTCTATTTTGAACTACAAGACCACTACAAACATGTAGCCAGTGACAAGGTTTGGGCGGATGAGGGGAAGAGTTTTAACAAGAGTTTTTAGGTGTCAGACAGGAAAATATTTCATGACATTTACTGTATCTCTAAGCAGCTTATAATGTGCACACATACACTGTATAATAAGTGTGCACACTGTAAATATAAAACATGCTTTCAAGTTTTGTCCTTTAATTCGCTCAGGAAACTTAATTTATTATATTCAAAGATGGACTACTGACTGATGGACTACTTCACTGTGTGGAAATTAGTTTAATAAATGAATATAAATTAAAATGTAAAGGGGTTTATGGTGCCACCATTTTGAGCCCCTGGCTCTTAGAGGAGCCCTGTTTCAAAATCAGTTTTTGATTGATTCAGTTTGTTTTATGCTCATGTGGTGCACTGAAGCGGTTATACTGAATACATTTTCTTTGTTTTGTTTTTTTCTTCTTTTTACGCCATCTGTATGTGTGTGGTTCATTTGTTAAAATATGGCTAAGCAGAGGCTTTATTTCCCTAATCAGCTACCCAACTGTTTCTCGATGGATAAATTATGACCTTATTATGATCTGGCCACAGTAACTTTAATACCAGTCATAACACCAGTTCATTACTGCCTGCAGGGAAATGCTGTTTGAGTTTGGACCCCTCAAGCCAGGTGAACACTTGAACTCTGCTAAAGTTCAAGGATCAGCAGGGCAAATGCTTACTGACACAAGGGCTTGGCCTCTGGGATTATCATGCCTTTCACCATTTGAACGTCTGTGATGACTAATTATTGTGCAAACAGTGTTGTCCATCCATCAAAAAATGGACTTTAATGCCTTTACAAATACACCATATTGGCCTATTTATGTTGTGTTTATTGTAATAACTCTAACTCCTCTTTGCCAGGTTTTTTTGAAAAACAAGTTTCAATCTTAGTGTCATTTACCTCTATAAACAGGTTAAAATAAGGGTAAATGTTGTTTTGTAAATAATATATACAGTATATATATATATATATTTTTTTTCTTAGTATATTTTTAGATTTTGTGTTTATGCCTATTTCGTGCTTATTTATTTGCTTTTAGTGAGTTTCTTTATTCCACAGGCTGTAGCATTTTTTGTATATCAGCAGCTTTATACCACACATGGGATTTACTAAAATGTACATACAAATAGAAAAATTATGAATTTCCCAGGGATTCTTTAAAAAAAAAAAAAAAACGTATATAATTGGGAATATGAAGCTTGTGGCCTTTTTTTCTTCTTCTCCTCTTTGTGTCATGTCAGATGCTTGTTTGCAAAACAGCTAAACACAACCTGCTGTTTGCTGACACTATCCCATATTTGACATTGTAAAAGAGAGAAACTTGATCATCTAGCTCTCAGTGGGTGTGCGTGTAATGCCACATCCTGGTTTGTATGTAGCACAAGAAGGAGGAGACCTGACAATTCTTTTTTTTTTGGCATAACTAAACACCCTCAGGGCATGGTTGTATAAATGATCAGGTAGTGTGTTCACAGATGAGATGGCACCAAAGCTCTTTTGTGTCTAAATATTTTTTGTTGACAGGAAATACTTCAATTCAAAGGTATCAGCTCTTCCTTTCAGGAACCGAAAGCTCTCTGATTTATTGCAGATATGAGATGTCAAGGTGAGATTTCACTTTATTTCAAAAGCAGGTAGTTTTGGTTGTATGTCTGCCAAACTTTATACTGTATCTACTCTTTGTGGTTGACAGCGGTTTTGCAACTTGCTGTTGCAATTGTCGTCCTCATAACCTGGCTAATCGCCATCAATTCATTTGATGTACAGGAGAAAGCAAGACATATTCTTGGTGAGCTCATTTCTACTTATTACATCATAACTCCTGAGCTACCTCTTCTAACTCCGTTTTATTTGCCACAACTTAATTCTTTTATTTCAGGGGTTAATGTCATTGATCAAATCACACTGAAAATCAAAACAGGTAAATTAAGTCATGACAGAAGTCATCTTTCTAACATGACTTCCACATTTACTGTATGTGTGACTTCCTGCCAGATCACAAGTACTTTTCTATCTGCAATTTCAGCTACAACACCTGAGCCAAAATGCAGACTCTCCAGAGTCTGTCCGCCTGACCATTTTGCTTTACGCATCAACAGCGGAGCAGCTAATGTTGTTGGACCAAAGATCTGTTTTGATGGCAAAATGTGTGTATTTGATATGGTAGTACCTGAATTAACTAAGGATGGAAATGTGTGTGACTGTGCGAAACTCACCCTTATTGGTATCTCAACAGCATTATGAGCCATGTGTTGAATAATGTGGGACCGGGACTGAACATTGCGGTGCTAAATGGTGAGTTAACATGCTGTCTGACAGATGTTTAGTAGTGTGTTAGTAATTTCAACTTTCTGTTAAAGATTCTAATTGTTAACAGTTTTGAACTTGGAAACAGCAGCTGTTAGAACAATCTCACCTAAAGGTCCATTAATTAGCCGTTCTGGAGCTTTTTGATCATATGACATGATCTTCATCAGCAGATGAAATGGGGGAAACATCCTTAAAGTGCTCATAAAATGAACATTTTAACATCTTGACTTCCATAACAATTGAAAAAAACTCAATCTTTTTGGTCAGTTGTGATAACCAAATGTTACGTTGTTTGTTGTTGTTTTTTCCCCACCTCAGGTGAAAATGGAATACTGGAAAAATGTGGCTACCTTAATATGAAAGTTGGAAGTAAGAGCTTTTTTAATCTTTTAATCTTGTTTTCAATGTAAAGGTTTATTGAAACCTTAAAATTATGTTGTTTTTTTGTTGTTTTTAATTACTCTAACAAAAGACCCTGAAGACATCCTGGCGTACCTGAAGGAGATAAAACCTGGAATGATTGTCTTAGTGGCCTCGTTTGATGATGTGGCAACAAAGTAAGTCCAAATCTCAATGATTCAACAGCAAAAATGATTTTGTATCACACAGCATGACCCCTTTCTACTACTTTGTGGCAGAATGACAAAAGAAATGACGGAGGTGTTCGTCGGAATGGGAAGCACTTTGATCAAGTCTGTAAAACACAGAGATAGCTGGGTGTTTGCTGGAAGAGCAGGGACAGAAACCAGAAGCCTGTTTGAGAAGGTTAGTGGGCCTGTTCTATTTGTGTCAGAAAAGACCATCTATTTTAAAATACGCTAAAAGTAAAAAAGCAAAATAATTGATGGCAATACAAATATCTTCTTCCCTGTTCACCTGTCAGCATGCTGTTAATGATGAGAAAACCAACATTTATGAAAGCTGGCCAGAGATGGTGGAGGTGGGCGGCTGTTTACCAAGGACCCAAACTGATGGACATAAACCTTAAAGGATGTTTGTGATGAAGAGGAGAATATGACTTATTTAAGACTTCTCTGGAAAAATGATGACACTCCCAATAGTTTTACACTCTTTTCTGAAACTGGACTTAATATTTATCTAAAGTGATGTCTATGTTACTCTTCTTTGTAGTTTTGCTAATTGTTTTTCTATATCCCAAATCAAGGGTCTAAGGATTTTGTACAGAATGTAAAGACGTCTGTTGCAAGTTTGTCATTTGTGATTCTGGGCTATATAAATAAAACCGACTGGACTGGGCTAGTGCTGTTAATAGTAGTCTAATAGAAAATGGACACATTGACACATTGACTTAGATTACATATTGTTGCTGGACTATGGAATATGTCAATGGTTTTGTCCCTCGGGGATAAAACCAACAATATTCTGCTTCCAGGTAAGTGGAGGATCATTTATCATTTAATTATCATTGAAGACCAGATGCTCAAGTTTTTGCTATCTGCTCTCTTTTATCTCATATTTCTCACTTTTTTCTTTACTTTCCATTTGTAGCACATTTGTTGGATACTATTCCATTTCAGTACCAGAAGTACTCAGAATCTTTACTATAGTAAAAGTACAGATAAAACCGTGTAAAAACACTCAGTTATAAGTATTACTCCTGCATTGAAAATCCTACTTAAGTAAAAGTACTGAAGTATTATCAGTGTAACAATGTTTAATCAGCATTTTACTGTTGTAGCTGGTCGGGGTGGTGCTAGTTTTAACTACTTTATGTACAGTTCAGTAGTTCAGTTTACTGGTTTGGGTCAGGCCCCCTCCAAAGAGTCACAAGATAAATATGAGGGGTCTTGATATGAGTAATGGGAGAGGAAAAAAGAAAAGAAGTTCTGATACACAAATTTGGATTCATTTTTTGGACTTTTTAACAAAGCTTTTGTTTTTTTGTGGGTTTCTGGGTCTCGAGCAGTTACTGTAAACGCAACACTTTTATAAGGGGTCACAAGGCAAAAAGGTTGGGAACCGCTGGTTTAATTTTTAACAATGCAGTGTACTTTATATGCAGTACTTGAGTGCACATACTTAGTTACCTTCTACCACTGCTGCGCACTAAATATTCTTCCAGCACTTTTGGCCTGTTCTCCAGAGTTTGTCTTCCACTTGGTTGCTGCTTCCCTGGGAGAATCATCATTGGTCCAAACACAGAACAGTTCCCTCACTCTGGTGTTCTTGGCTGCTGGAGGAGAGAGAGAGAGAGAGAGAGAGAGAGAGAGAGAGAGAGAGAGAGAGAGAGAGAGAGAGAGAGAGAGAGAGAGAGAGAGAGAGAGAGAGAGAGAGAGGGTAACCTCAAATTATTATTGCAACTCTGTTAACTGTGAGCCCAGGAGGTGTTGTGTGCAGAAACTAAAGCTGGATTCATACTGAGGACATGGGAGTCACCCATGGAAAGAAGGTAAATTGGTTGATTTGTATTCTTCATGTACTTCTGTATTTCTCTGTGAGACATAACACAAGTAGCATTACTTAAATCATGTTAAGATAACCCAGCAGAAGCATCTATGTGGCAAAAATACTTTATTGGCATGCATTGTGTGTTTGAGAATGAAAAACCCAACTGTTGCAGGGTGTGTTCTGTGTCATAAGTGATAAATACGGTGTCTATTCTTGATCACATTTAAGCTTTTGTTTGGCAGGACTTTATAGTTTTCAGTGTTTGTCCGTCACTGTTATCTCTACCTTTTATTTTTTCAAATACAGCAAGTGCTTGGACCAAACAAAGGTCTTTATCCAATGAATAAGCCTTGCCAGGAGAGTGGGCCTTGGAGAGTGTTTACCCCGTCATATCCAATTAATTCTTCTCCACACAATATCCACTGTCTGAGCTTGAGCCAAACAGCATGACTCTTCCCTCATCAACCAAACCGCATCCAGCAGCAGAGCTGTCATTAAAATACCTCTCTAGATTGTACTTTTTTCCACATTCTGATGATTTACTGTCATTTTGTTTAAACTTTACTTGGTTTAAATATTGAATGCAGGTCTTTGAACACATAACGCAAGGCTACTACATTTGTTTTGGGTCTGTACATGCCCAGACATGATGCAGCTGAATTGCAACTAACGCCAAGGCTATACAACAAACATTATGTAACATGGATCAATGTAACTGTAACTGATGGTGCTCAGAGCAAAAGTATAGTCAGCCACATTTTTTTTTCTAAATTCAAGTGTTCATCAAACAACAAAAACAGAAAGAATCACTTCATCCAGCAGTCCAGTCTGAGTCCAACGGGGGGAATAATTCCTGTCTCAACTATTAATTCTGCTCAAACTCCAGCAAATGAGAATCTCAGTGGGAATCAAAATGTGTTTTGTTTGATCCTTGTCATTAATGAGGTGGCAACCCTCTACCTCACCAGTAAGGGCACTCGCTTCACTGGACAGCTGACACTTCATTTGTCTGTCAGCATCATAATACTGCTTTGTGTTGCTTGCTGCCATATCAAAAAAAAACTGTGTTGGTGACCCAACTAAGAGATTTATATGGAGTGCTATCGTGTGTCACCTTGTGTGTCACACTACTCTTACACACTTGTATTTTGAAAATAAAACAGTATGATGGTGATATGTTGGTAAATGTTGGGAGATATATTCTATTCTATTTGACATGTCAGTGACTTTTTCTGTTGACAGAGAGATCTCCAACATTCTACAGAGACACACCTGAACGGGTCTGGTGAGAAATATATCTATCGTTATAATCCTAACGAGGCGGGGGTAAGCTGTTTGACAGTTTTTGTGTTTTGTGTGACTCGGGAAAGAAACTTTGCAGAGGTAGCACATGCGGTCACAGTTGCATTTGCTGCAGAAGCATTGTCATTGATTCTGTCATTAAAGAGAAAAAGGGTCTACCAGAATTTGTTAAGTCAATAGACTGTTATCTAGCTGTCAATAAACCATTTGCCTGTGACATTCAACATTCAAGTCTGTAAAATGTGTTTTAAAGCACGACTTTGTTTTAAAGGAAGAAAAAAATCACAATCTTTCTTTTACAAATTAATAGATGAATCCATAAGCAACAAAACACACCCTTGCGAATTTCAAAACACTCACTGGGTTTGTTGCTTCAGCATTACTTGGTCTGGTATAGTCTCGCTTTGCCAGACCTTCCTTTACCGTGCTGCAAAGGAGGGTCTGTCTAGTCCACACGGCATTCCGGGATGGGAGAAAAACGTGCTCTGGTTTATTGGCATTTTGTTTAAACCAATCACAATCGTCAAACAAACAACAGCGAAGTCTCCACAGGCTTCCTTAACCTGGCTGTGTTCACCAGAGAGGTCACGGCCCTCTTCAGAAATCTGGTGCAAAACCTCAACAACATCATGACGTTTCCTTTGGAAAATGTGCTGAAGTCAGAACTCCTGGACAGCAGACTAGAGCTCAAGAAACAGATGGAGAAGAGTTGGAAGGAGTATGACATAAAAATGTAAGGAACTACACTTGCACTTACACACGGCACCGCTGCAAAAAAGCCTCGGAACGGAACTTATTTTGGTGGAACATGTGTACGTTCAAAAAGTTGTTTTAGTTATGTAACAGAAAACTCAGATTGGACAGATAGTCTAGCTAGCTGTCTGGATTTACCCTGCAGAGATCTGAGGAGCAGTTAACCATAGTCCTCATTAATCCACCAGAGTTTACAATTCCAACACAAAGAAAGTGGAAGGTACCAGACATCCGGCCGAAAAGAGTGTCATCCGGCGAAAATTCCGGCGGCACCGGAGCAATCCCGGAAGTGGAACGTTGTGGATATAGACTAGGTCTGGTATGACCTTATGTTTCTGTCCCTCCAGGAAGCAATGTCACCTTATTATCCACGTGGGACAAGCATGCGCTGAAAGAATATATTTATTCCAACCAGAGAGAAACCATCGCATGAAGTGTTTACATTAGTTGTTATTATTAGTTAAGCGCTAATATTTTCCTTTTGAATTAATCAACCAAAATTTACACAACCCCTCTTAAACTAAAAAGTCTAAATATACCGGACATTTATTAGTGCCAAAATACACACACATGACCTGTAGACATGCATTGATAATTGTGGAGGAATGTTGTGATGGTCTGCCGCATAGCAGGCATCCCAAGCAGTGCTCAGGAGCACCTCTCCACCAGTCCTCACTAACTGGGCCGTGCTGGACTTGAACCTGCAACCTTCCGGTTTCCAAGGTCTAAGGTGCTTCCAAAAGATTGCCATGGAGTCATTTCTATCAAGGTCACTGTAGTTGTGACACTACTCACTGAAACTGCATTTCTGTTCTTTTTTGCTTCTGTATATGGTTGTACACCAAGGTTCTCAGGTCATTTCAAGTCTATTTGAGGCTGCAGTTTGTAATGTGCAAAAGTCATGTCATCCATATACTTCCAAAGGCCTCAATATCAGCTAGAACACTGTAAATACCTACATAGAAGACAGCTTTGCTGAGTGTAACTCCCTTTGTTAATTCATGTGAGCTTTTTCTTTTCCCATGATTAAGAAACTGTCAAATAACTGTCCAAAATAAAATATAATAATAATAATCTTGACATTGAAGTTTATATTGACCTCGGAAATAGCAATTTGGCTAAAAATGGTTAGCTCAGGGTGGATTTACTGGACATTTTTTGTAGTGTTCAGCTGCATCTGATGCCAATCATAAGCTGATGGAGTTTGCTTAATTGTCAAGGAGATGATGAGTTATGGGGTGATGTCTTAACTGCTGTCTCTGTTCAAATATGGTCTCTGGTGTCAGATGTGGATTGTGTCCGCTATCTTTTTCCAGAGTCACTTAAAGATGCTGCAGTAAATGTTAATAATACTGAAACTTTTCCAGCTGTAATGGTGAATGTTTAGCTTGTAAGAATGATGAATACTCAATGTTTTTTCTTTAGCCTCAGAAATGCAGACACACCAAATTGAACAGCAAGACCGACACTCGAAGCCTCAGGCTCCTCCGTCCCAACTACAGAGTGTGGAGGAGAGCAGTAATCTCATCAGACCGCAAAAACCTCTCAATCCTGTAACAGCCTCCAAGAGCCACCAGGAGCTCCACAAAGAACTGCGGATGACCCACAAGAGGTTGGAAAGAGACACAGACGCTTGTAAACAGTTGCACTTCCCTTTCATTGTTTATTTAAAGTCCTTCTGTGTTCCTGTCAGGAGAGTGTCTCAAGAAGGAAAGACTGAACTCCAGAAGGCTTTAGAAAAGAGGAGATGGGAACAAAGGATGAAGGAGAGCAGGGATCAGGAAGAGGCAAAGAAGAACAGATCACCACTTCATCAGGAACTGTTGAAAAGACATCAGAGGCTAGAAAAGGTTTGCAGAGCGCATTCTCTTTTAAAAAACAAAAATCACAAAGGATCTTGTCACATGATCTGACTCAAAAATCATCATGGTGGTTGACATTAAATGAAATGATCTATACTGAGAGCATACATTACTATGTTATATAAAAATGCTCACGGAAGATTGACATCGGTGGTCTGTGTGGAGCATCATGTGGATCTGCAGTCAACCAGTGGAGGGCAGTGTAGACTTAGTTTTAGACACTGCTGTCCTGTCTAGGTTCCTAAAGGAAAAAAACACCATTGATCTGTTAGACCAGAGGTGTCAAACTCAATTCCACACTGGAAACTAAGAATGACATCAAGGGCCGGACATGTTTAGTTTATTCACATGCTTTTATTTAATCTAAAAAGTCAAAGATCTTTTACTAGATTATTGCGTGTCTCATATAGTCTTCTCACTTACAGTTTGGTCCACATAAAGCCCCCAAAAAGTAACTTAGCCATCAAAGAAAAAAGCGACAAAAACATTGGAAAAAAGGCCACCAAAACATCAGAAGAAGTGGCAAAAACATCGGAAAAACGGCACCAAAAGCGACTGCAAAAGTGACTAAAACTTCAGAAAAAGCTACAAAAACTAGACGGGCCAAAATGTATTGTGAACCTAAATTGATATACGGGCCAGATCAAAATCTGCAAGGGGCCGGATTTGGCCCGCGGGCCTTGAGTTTGACACGTGTGTGTTAGACCCTATACTTGCATTATGACAATGACTTCTGAGTGTTGTAGTTATATGAACTAAAAGACAGCACATAAATATATATATTTTTTAATTTACAAACCATTTATAAATATTTGCCTGTGTTTAAGAACTATGGATTGTGTAGATCTTCCAGGCCTTTCATTTTAGGGAATTAGTTCCAAACCTAGACATTCGTAAAATATCTTGTGAAAATGGGGCTTATTTACTGTGACTACACATCTGAGCTCCACATTTTTTTATTTATTTTTATATTTTCTCTACAGCTGGAGAGAGACAAAGGACAACAGCGAGAGGGGCCAGAGTTCCTCCGAGTCAAAGAGAGGCTGAGAAGAACTGCAGTGTTAGATGTAGGAGGAAAAGAAGTGTGACAGTAAGAGATTGTATGTGCATGTTTTGTGTCAGCACAATGGACCGTTGGTAATAAATGATCGGGCGGAGAGACTGATCTTATGAGGGCTTTAAAAAAAACACAAATAAAAACAAAAAAACTGTACAACAAATAGATATTCAGCAGTCAAAATGAAAACAACAATCCGATAAGGTAAAGTAAGACATTTGGCAGCCAATCGTCCCAGTGATTAGCTGAGCAAAGATGCAAGAGGTTAAAGGAGCAGTCAGTATTTTCTGTTAGAAATTAGTGTGCATGTATGAAAAATAAAGTAATGATTCAGCTTGAGTTACACCATAAAGTCTACATGGCTGAATTAGATGGATGGATGATGGATCATGATGTAGACAGTGATGACAGCTGAATGTGTCTTGGATGATATATACAGCAGCTGTACATGTATCATGCCCCATTCTGTTTTCTTCCCTAGCAATGCAAACAGAATTGACAACGTAATAAGTGTTACTATTTTATTCCATGTTTTCTATGTGTCTGTAATTACATGTCTTGCTACTGTTTAATACCTCCATGTTAGGTCTGTTTTATGTTGTTGGGAAGTGTAGTATCATTGGTATATTGTACTAATCAGGTATGTTTGTCTGATGTCAACACTGAGTAAATGTAATTCTGAGAAAACTATTGTGTCCTTTGTGTGACCGTCAATCATTTTTCCATTTAAAATGATATTCAACAACATGAAATTGATATGTTGAAATATTTTATAATGACAAATTAGTGTATTTCCACATTGATGAAACATGTGGGCAAAGTGAAAAACAGTTAAAAGTCACAAACACCAGGTTATTGTGAACATTTATTTGTTAATGAATGACGGGAGGTGAGGATTTCTTTTAGAAAATAATAGAACATAAATCTTTGTATGAATAATAATTATCAGTATACCCGAAGAATAAAGCTGATATTTAGCTTTAAAATCCTACATCTCTAGGAATAGCCATTAACATCTAGCCATATATATTGTAATACAATCCATGATCATAGTTTATTGTGGTAATTCTTTTGAGGCTGTAATTTGCAAAGGTGCTATTTGGGTTGCATTACATTGTACATGTGATGATTGTTTGTATCTTTGAAATCACTAGTCTTGCATATTGCTCACTCAGTATGACAATATAAGGAATAGGTAGCTTAATACATAGTAAAGAGGTACAATAATTAAGTTATACACATTTCTTTTTAAATTCAGTGATCTGTTGTATCGTGCATGTCATTTGTAATCACCACAGTTTAAATGTTTGAATTGTTTCCACAACTCAGCGTTTTACGTGCACATCTAAAAGTAAAGTTATTGTATGACAGAACACACAATGCATAGACAAGGAGGTTTTATTTTCATTTCCTGCAATCATATCTCTGTGAGTACAAATCACTATATTTTCTCACATCTTGTTAAATAACCCATGATGCATTGCATCCATACATTTGTAGCTCAAAACAGCTTTTACAAAAAAGGATATACAATATATACTTATATTTATATATATATATATATATATATAATATACATGTGTTTCTTTATGCATTTAGATGTGTTTGTAATGGGTAAAATAAGCTTCTTCTTTTTTTTAAAACACAGCCAAGTTGAAACAAATCCCAGGTAAGATTCAATATAAGGTCATTACCAAACAAAAAATAGCCAGGTTATTAAAGTCATTAACATTGGCTATCTTACAGTTAACATGAAGCCCTTCACACAGTTTGCATATTTTCCACACTTACAGTCATGTAAATCTAGAGTGATTGCCTTCTTTTATTGTACTATGGACCTGTAAGTATCAATGACATATCGAGGAAACTGGTTTTATGCGGGATTGGTTGGCTATCTCTACAGTTAACTAATAACACAGCATTGTGTCATGACATACTTTAAATTAGCAATGGTATGGTATGATTAATATCAGGATTAAAGTAGTTTCAGGGAGATTTTCTTTACATTACATATTGTGCCGAAACATCGTCATCCTTCATCTGAGCCGTATATTTATAAGATGACGACATATGTGAATCTACAGTAAAACATCCCCACTTCATTGTATGGCTTTAGTGCTGTAGTTCATCTACCCAGGAGGACAAATGTAGAGCGAGCACACTGAAAGCTGCTCCCATGGCAGACAGGTAATGCTTCCAGCACCGTGATGTTTTTCTTTCATGTTTTGTACTGTGGCTGGCACCTGTGTAAAATTAGGAGATGTGTATTTTTTTCTGCTTGTGCCTGGGTATCAGTGAATAATAAATAGATTCTACATAAGCAACGGCAAGAAAACAGACTAAAAAAAAAACAATAATTGAGTTGTAAATAAACAGTACAAGAGAAATGTCACTTGACCATCATAGTCAATGCAAATGATAAGTCCACTGTGCTGTGTTGTACTTTGTCGACAACATTACTTCTGGTGTTACTCACTTCACATTATATACCTCAAAATTACAGTATTACATCATTTTTCAATACAACAGAGTAATAATAATCATGTGTGTTTATATTAATTGATCATCATTCATGTAAACATATTTAACCAGGTCATGCAAACAATAGACCAAAACTTCTTCCACTAGAGGTGCACAGCACAGAGCAGGCAGAGCGCCCAGACTGAGATCCCTGCGACTCGGCATAAGATCCAGAGACTGACAGCAGGCTGATATTTAGACGCTTATCAGAAACAGAACAGGTAGGATGAGTGTGATATGAATATGATGGTTTTCTTCCCACTCACAGTAGATTCTCAAAATAATCGCACATTCAAAATGACTCCTCCTAACATGATGTGAGCCCACAGAGGAAGTTCCGATTCCTGTGATTTACAGACTTAGACTTTGAGTCCAGGCTTTTAGTCTAGACGGGGATCTCAGTTTGAGCCTCTAAAAGCCATAAAACTAAACAAAAAATAAGTATTCTTTTAATATTCATATTTCAATGTTTTCCCAAACAGATACATGCAGTCACTCCAGTTCAGAACCGATCTTCACAAACCCAGTCTGAGCCAGAATATAGAGTCCATAACCCTCAGAATCACCCTCCACTTTCTGTAAAAAGGCTTTAAACAAAAGTAATAACTACTTATAAAAGGACAGAAACAGTTAATATGAGCAAAAAAAGACAATGTTCAAACAGAACAAATGGGCAAGGTGGCATCGGCAGTGAAGTCATGCCTTGAGATTAACTCTATTCAACTAAACAGCTACTTGATCAGTGACTAGACCGAGTCACATTGATGGGTAAGGAGTTAAAAGACATGCAGGAGTAGCTTTCAGTATTTCTTTCTAGAAAGCGTTCCCCTTTTCTTTGTGCCCTGTCCGGCCAGATTTTTGGAGAAAGCTGCCAGTAATGTAGACTGTGTGAGCCATATGGATGTAGACAGACGGTAATTATGATTAGAGGTAGATGTGACAGATAATGTGAGAACAAAAATAATGGAGAAGACTCCAGACGCGTGGATCCATCCTGAAACTAACATCCAAAACCAGTTCTTGTAATGAACACACATGATCCCTAGTCTGCTATAGCTGCACAAAGGACAACTACATGTCAGGTTGCTAATCATGCAGACTGGCCCTTTCTTTAAATCACTGTCCACTCGGAGCAGCCTTTCCTTCTGTTCTGCAAAAAAAAAATTTAAAACTTCTGTGTCTTGAGTAGGGATGTGTATTTTTTTTGTTTGGGACTAAAAGACTTACAGAATGGTTCTCCACACTGGGACAGTGACCTGCTCACTGTGGATGTACTCTGGTGGACATTGCCTGATAACTATTCTGCATTCCTGGCCAGACTGGGCGGGCGGACGGGCTCTGGGCGCTCCAGGGATACAATGTCACCATGACAACAGGAGGTTGTGCTCAAACGCGGCTGGCTGGCCTGCAGCAGTAGGTGCAGCTTCTCAGGCTGTCCCGATCTGCGCTGCCCTCGGTGCTTCCACGACGGCCATCCTCGTAGTGGGACACTGAAAAGATTAGAGCAAAACAAGGGAACATATGAACATATGACTAGCATTTCTCTTATTCTCATAATTGTGGCCATTCTGGATATGGGTCATAATAACCTTGCACTCACCACCTCCTTGTGGAGATAAGGGAAATTTGACTCCTACAAAACAACAGATATACACTCATTGCTGTGTTTACTTTCAGTGTTTTGAGGTGGCAAGTGCAAGGTAAGCATGACAAAAAGGTATAACGGCCACAGTTATGAGAATAAGACCCAGGTTGAAAATACTATAATTTTCTTTTAACAAGTTAACTCATGTTCAGGAGCAAGGTCATGACTCAGCTAAACCTCTCATCACCTGGTGATGTATAGTAGCCAGTATACCTGGTTGACCCAGTCTCCTGTTTGACTCCTGTCTCTTGCCTTCATCCACTCACCTCCATCCCTCTATCCCTCTTTACACTCATTCATCCCTTTCATCCTCCCTTTTCTATTCAATCCCATGCATACCTCTCCCTTCTTCCCTTCTCTAGGTACTATCTGAGTCTCCTCCTTTTCTGCCTTCTATACATATGTATGCTGCATTCATGCCATATGGGATAGATGGTACTATAGATTTAAGAAAGATTCCCACAATTTAACCATTCAATTTAGTTGAATTATCTTACTTTACTTACCATTTAACGACATACTGGGTCATGATTATTATAAGTCAAAAGAGACAGAAAATAGTGTTTGTTCATTCACTGTAAACCGATAACTTACAGCTCTCCTCCTCCCCATTCCCCAAATCATCTTCCTCCTCCTCTTCCTCTGGGAGCAGATGTCCATGGCAGGGACTGGTGGGAGTAATCTGACTGGGTCCCTCGAGACTAGTGCCCAGTTGCAACTTTCGCATGTGGCGCACCACCGCTGTGGCATTAAATGCTTGCTACAGAGAGAGAGACAGAGGAAGGAAAAACCTGTCTGTGTGTGACAGCTACTGAGGGAGAAAAACAGCAAAGGCGTACAAAATGTTCTCCTGCCAATCTCAATACTGCTCTTTCAGCAGGCTGCTGTATAATTCAGCCAAGGCACTGACCTTCCATTTACTTTTGGCAAAGTTCTTCTTGATCTGAGCACTGACAGATTCATGGATATTTTTGTCCAGAGCTGTGTCTCCGCAGATCCTGTAAAGTCAACACAAATTTGAGAATTTACAGGCAGTTGAGGCGCCTGGCTGGGGCTTATTCATTGTATTATTTGCAGATTAGTAGATCAACAGAAAATAAATCTGCAACTATTTTGATCATTTTTGATAACTTTAGCTAGTTCCAGCTCTCAATTGTAAAGATATGATAATTTTCTTTGTCACACCATACACTATAGTATATAGTATATGATAGTAAACTAAATTCACAGTTGGTTGTATAAAACAATACATTTGAGTGTGAGGTGTTGAGTCACCTTCAGCTCTGTGATATTACACTGCATATTTACTATTTCACTACTTCAAGAGATTCATCAATTAATTGAGAAAATAATCAACAAATTAATCTATAATACACAATAGTTGTTAGCTGCAGACCTACTGTTGATTATTTTGTCAATTAATTGATTCATTTTCAGTCTGTAAAATGGCCATTATAATTTCCAAGAGCCCAAAGTGATGTCTTTAAATTGCTTGTTTTGGTTGACCAACAGTCCAAATCTCAAAGATTATCAATTTACACTGATATAAAGCATATACAAGCTGCACATCCTCACATGAAGCTAAAGAATGCTTGATAAATATGTCTAATCTATTACAAAAAATGTTGATTAATTTCAGTTCAATTGAAATTCCCACCGTTTTTTGTTCCTTCAATCAACAAACTGACAAATAGATTTCAGCACGACACAGCCATATTGAAAGGGGATTAGTAAGTATGAATGTACTTTTTAGATATTATTTGAGATATAAAGATAATTAGTATTTTGACTTTCTCACCATGGGTGCTGGAGGGCCTGCTCACATGTATATCTCTTCAAAGGGTCTTTCTCCATCAGGTGACAGATGAAGTCTTTGGCTGCAAACAAAAATCAAGTTCATGGTATAATAGTCCACTCTGATTTGTTAGTTTTCACTGTTGAACCTGCTGTACATATTTTTTGTAATCGCTAGTACCTGAATCTGAGATGTCATCCCAGTACGGAGAATCAAATTCATACTCTGCTTTCAGAATCTGCTCAAATAACTTGGCATCATTTTCATCGTAAAACGGAGGATAGCCACATAACCTGAGGGAGCAATATAGGAACATATTCAAAACTAGAAAATTATCACTTTACATACTTCTCAGTGATAAATGAGCTTAGACTTACAGAATATAAGAAATAACTCCTATGGACCAGCAGTCCACTGCTTTGCTGTATGGCTTCTGAGCGAGTACCTCGGGAGCTGGGAAACACACACGCACACACACACACACACACACACACACACAGACAAACACACACACACACATGCACACAGCAGATATTCAGGAAAAAAGCGGAAAATATACGACACAGACAGAGCAGCAGTGGGGGTGAATATGAGTAATCTTGACCTTTCAGTGATACCATGTGATCTGGTAGGGCACGCTAAACAGCTAGAGAGCACTTGTGAAACACTTCCAATTGACTCAGTAGTGGATGTAAGAGCCTCTCACAACGCAATGAATAAAGAGGGAATATCAGTGCTGAGCTCACATTAAAGGTCCTATGACATGCTGCTTTTTGTATGCTTTTATATAGGCCTTAGTGGTCCCCTAATACTGTAAGTCTCTTTCCTGAAATTCAGCCTTGGTGCAGAATTACAGCCACTAGAGCCAGTCCCACAATGAGCTTTCCTTAGGACGTGCCATTTCTGTGTCTGTATCTTTAAATGCTATTGAGGGAGGCGGGGCAAGGTGGAGGGTGGGGGTGTGGCCTTGACCAACTGCCATGCTTCGCTCGTTTGCAAGCCATGATGTGTCTCTCTTTCTCATGGGCGGGCCAAATTCTCTGGGCGGGCAAAGCAGAGAAAAGGGAGGTAACGTGAAAGGATCGCTGGTGCAACACAGATGTCTTCTTAATTCATAGTTTTTTTTATTTTTTAAGGTGCATAACAGTGACTAATGTTTCTATGTAACCTTACATCAAAACATCGAAACAGGCGATCCTTTCATTCTACACTGTCTTGTTTTGCCCTGGTTGCACCGGATTATTGTGAACTGCAGAAGCACAGAGAACTCTCTCCTTTCTAAAGGGGAGGTAACCTTTCCCCTTATGACAACATAAAGGGAAGATTCCAGATTGGCCCAATCTGAGCTTTCAATTTTCTCAAAGGCGGAGCAGGATACCCAGGGCTCGGTTTACACCTATCACCATTTCTAGCCACTGGGGGACCACAGACAGGTTGGGGGAATGCATTTTAATGTTAAAAAAACCTCATAAAGCCATGGGACCTTTAAAGAGAGGGGAGTGGTGAGGAGAGTCTGGCTGACCAGCGAAATAAATGCCTTACCCACGTATCCAGGAGTACCGCATGCTGTGGACATGACACTGCCTGCTCCCTCAATCTTTGACAGTCCAAAGTCACTGATCATAATTTTGGAGTCTTCATCTAAACTGTAATACAGCAGATTCTCTGGCTGCAAAAACGAGAAGAGCAATCAAAGAAGTTTGTATGGGAGAAAAAAGGGCCAAATGCAAGCCAGATTGAGCTGTTATATTTATGTCTATGATACCTTCAAGTCTCTGTGGACGATCCCCATATCGTGGAGATATTTGACTGCATCCAAGATCTGGTGGATGAGTTGGCTGGCATCTCTCTCTGTGTAGAAACCTTTCTCCACAATCCTGTCAAACAACTCACCTCCAGATACCCTGCCAGGTGAAAATCATGGAAAACAGCTAAACATTACTGGTTTTGTATTGAATTTTGGCTGCAAGTAAAGCGTATGCTGTGCAGCTAAATATTGTACAAACCACAAAACTCTTTTTAAAATTCTGGATACATAAGTTACCAAATGTATCAGGCTGAATTTGACAGAATTTGTGTATAAAATTATACATCTAGACATCTAAAATATTTGGTGGTGTTAAAAATTGAGTATTTGAACTGATACAGATTATTTATAATACATATAGGATATTCTGTATATATGAATATATATGACACTAGAAGTGGAATAACATTATCCTTAAAGCTATTTGGGGGGGAAACTGTAGCTTAACTAAATGATTAAGATAAGTTTGCAGCTGCCCGGATAGCTCAGTTGGTGGAGCGGGCGGCCACATATAGAGGTTTACTCTTTGATGCAGCGGGCCTAGGTTCGACTCTGACCTGTGACCCTTTGCTGCATGTCATTCCCCCTCTATCTCCCCTTTCACTTCTTCAGCTGTCCTGTCATTAAAGGTCTAAAATGCCCAAAAAAATATTAAAAAAAAAAAGTTCTCAGATCCCATGGTGACATTTAAAGATGTATTGTTTTGTCTGACAAACCCAAAACCCAAATATATTTGATTCACAGTGATGTAAATAGTCCCATTTTATATGGTAACCCAAAAATGTTTGGCATTTCTGCTGATGCAAATCATTTTTTAGTAAATCAACAAACGGATTAATCAAATCTGTACAGTAAAAATGGATGCTAAATGCACCCCTTCTGTCATACAATTGGTCCTTGTGTAAGATAAAGAGAAAAAAGAACTCACAGCTGCATGACAAGGTATAGATGGGATGTACTTTCAAAAATGTCTTCCAGCGTAACAATGTTGGGGTGCTTGATTCTGAGGAAGATAAATTAACAGAAATCAGAACATAGAAAATGTTGCATTGAGCCACATTTCTCTCATGCTTACTGGAAATTGGTCACCAGATGGCATTCTTGTTGCATACTTCAAATTTAGAGTGGCCTGTTCTCTCTTTTCTATGAAAAGCCTGACAGTTAATTGGGATCAGAAAGGTGTGTTTGTACTCCTCTCCTAAAATGCAAACTATAAGATCAGATACAGAAAAGCTTCAGATACTAACTACCTCTTGCTAAGAATGACAATGACCAGTGATATGCAGCTGGAACCAGTAACAAAGAACATATTTGGAGATTCAGTGCTTGACAGAATAACTATAAAAATACTATTCTTACACACACACACATACACACACACACACACACACACACAAAATTGTTGTTAGGATACCAGCCAACAGACAATCATGCATCTCTCTTGGCTCTCAAGCATATGAACACACCATCGCTATAACAAATCAGCAGATGAGATGTGACTTCTAGTCTGTTTTTTTTTCATATTAACTTTCTTCACAGCTCTTGCTCTCATGGCTCTGTTATTTATTTAACAGTGACTTTAAGTATTTGGCCAAACTCTTCTCCTCCCATTCTGCCATATCTCTCTCCTTCTATCATACCCCACCCCCTCTCCACTTCTCCACCCTCTATGTCTCTTTCTCTTTCTTCAATACACTGCTGCGGGGAACTCCACACCATCTCCGCCTCTGTGTGCTGTTGCCCTGGCAACAGGAACACTAAAAATAGGTCTATCTTCTTTACTCCTGACATTTCCGGTGCACAATCCTACTGTTTCTACTGACACCATGCATTTAGTCACCCATTCACTTGACCCCTTGCATACATTGTGCAACTGCACATGCATTGTTGGAAGAGGCCGCACTGACTAATTCCTCCCGCTGGACACAAAGCAACAGCTGACGCATCGCAAGGAACTTCAGTGACCTCACCTGTGTAGTACTGCAATCTCATTTTCAATGTTGTTCTCTTTGCCTTCCAATGCTTTCTTAGGGATGCACTTGATGGCCACCAGCCTCTGGGTCCTCTTTTCCTCTGCTAAAACCACCTCTGAGAAAGCTCCCCTAAAACACAAGCAGTGGAAACACACACATAGCACACACACACACACACACACACACACACACACACACACACACACACACACACACACACACACACACACACACACACACACACACATATGCACATGTTAGAGAAAGAAAGCGAAATGTGTGGGAGTGTGGGGTGAAATGGACAAGATGGGAGAGCTAAAGTAGGATTCATTCTTCTTAGGCTACAGGCCATGATGGATTGAAAATGTTACACAAAAGAAGGTACTAATGACAGAATATTTAGAGCTTTTCATGCAAATCATTGTATAATACTTGTTATCTTTTCAGTGCAAATGTGTGTTTTTGGTTGATTCCCACACTAAATAAAGTCCATATGGTAGATATGTATGTTGTCTGGTCTCTCAAGCTTTTTAAAAAAAGATCTCCAAATACCCTCCATTCCGCCATTTGTGTTTGTGTGTGTGAGTGGTGTTTAGATGAATAATTTAAAATGGTGACATTAGCAAAAGTATTTTTTTGGGGGGTGGGGGGGACTGAGAAAAAGCTCAGGAGGTGAAGTAACAGTCACATACAGACATTTGTAGTAATATCCCTTGCTTATAAAATAAAAATAAAATAAAAAAGAAACTATTTTTAATCTATTAAATAATAGATACAGTAAATGTAGTGTGGCTGTTCCTGAGGGAGACTATACTGCATTATGGATTATGGTGATGGTGAGAGGGAGAATAGTGTGTATTTACACAGTCTCCCCTTAGGAACGTGGGAGAGAGCTCAGGAGGATTGTTAGCAACCGCAGGGCTCCTTTACATGTGTGTGTGAAACAGCACCGTCATGCAATGCACAATGGGAGTTCAATGTTCATGTTTTAGCAAATATTCCCAATTATTTTCCATCTGTGGAGCGTGTGAGGAGTTCTCAGTCTTAACTTCATTTAACATGCAGATGTCAATAACATAAGATGGAGGCAAACCTCTCTCATTTTCTGTTTATTCTGCTTCTAATGGTTATTAACAGTTAATTACAGAGCGGAAGAGTTATTGCGCAACCCTGAGCATCTCCCAGTACACCTCCTCCCATCATCATGTCATAATAAATGCCCAATGTGGATCTGTGGTAATCCTTTTCTATGTACCGTGGCCATCTTGTGCTCAACGAACCAGCGAAGCAGAAACGTTTGCATAGTGAAGCTGATGCACATGAGGAGAGATGATTCTCACACACATCTCCGGTTTCATTTTTCTAAAAGTCCTTAAAATAATCTAAAAGCAAAATCACATAAAGCTCCAATTTGCATCGACCCATAACAGCATGTTAATGTGTTTAAGTCTGCAGCATTTACAGTGAGGGTTTCCTCAAAGGGGCGTCAAATCTCTGTTATCAGTGAGTAATAATCTATTTAGCCTTGTTGGCTGTTTAAAATAGAAGGGTCAATGGACCAGACAGACAGGTAGAACCCTAAAGGTGGTGACTGACGTGAATTTATAGTGGGAACTAAAAACTATATGATTCTGTTTCTGGCCATGCATGGAGAAAAAGCTTTGTTGGTTACAGGGCTGCAACTAATGATTATTATAATTATTTAAAAAAAAAGAATTCCTGTCACAGTGTAAAAAGAATGCCTCTCACAGTGTCACAGAACCCAAGGCTGGGTCTTCAAATGTCTTATTTTGTCAGACCAAAAGTTAAAAACCCAAAATATTTAGTTTACGATGATAGAAAACAGAGAAAAGCACTAAAATCTCACACTTGAGAAGTTGGAAGCAAAGAATGTTTGGCTTTTATGCTTTAAATTGAGTTACAAAATGATTATTCAATTATCATAATAGCAGCCAATTAATTTTGTCAATCTACGATTCAATTAATCCACTAATCGTTTTGGGGCCATTATTGTAGCAAAACTATTTGCAAATGTGTGTGGAGAGTTGTGCAACTGTATCTTAATCTGTGTGTGCGTAATCAGATTTGTAAATTGTAAAATAATCTCTTAATGGGTACAGAGATTTTGAAGGTGTACAGGAATCTGCAAATGCGTGTTCAGATTTGCAAGTGTATTAAGATTTTTAAATGTGTAGACAAATCTGTAAATGCGCACATAAATATTATTGGCTGAAAAGTCTTAGTATTTTGCTCCAAGAGCTGTAACTACAGACAATATATCAGTTACAACTCAGCAGGCCTCTTACTGTAAATGTCTTTTTACACATTACTTTTGCTACACTTCTGCTGTGACAGAGATCTGCAAATGTGTGTGGCGATTTGTCTGTACCTTTATGCTCGCATTGTGCCTCAGTAACAATACAGCCTTTTTTCATTTACTGATGTTTCTACATATTTAAAAATCTCAATACACTTTTTAATTTCTTTACACATTTTCCAATCTGATTACGGACACGTGGATTGAGTTACAGTTGCACAACTCTCCACACACATTTGCTAATAGTTTTGCTACAATAATGGCCCCACCGTTTTAGCTCTAGCTAGTTAGCTTCTAAATGAATCAATCTGAGACAACAAAAAATGGTCATGTGAGCCCCAACCACGGCTGTTTCTAAAATATCGGTGAGCAGTGCAATATGGTGCAATGAGGGCATTGCAATCCTCAAAATCCAGCTAAAAAGAACATTGTTTTTTTTATGTAACAGACCCTTAAACACACAACTAAATAATGTAATTTTCAGTTTAACAAGAACCAACTATGACAGTAACAAAAGTATCTGTTATTTCATTAATTGTCACCACTCCTACTGTCACAAATGTACTACATTAAATATCTGATTACACATTTTTACTTAAGTTTATATTGTATGTGACCTGATCCATGCTTTGTTTCCATGTCTGCATGTTACTCCAAAAAAAGAAGAAAATGCTTGCTTACACTTCTCTACTGTTGCCTTGAGACACATTGTAATTAAGCACCCAGTTGCTACTTGCTAATTTGTACTTGGAGACTTAGTAGGGGTGGGCTCTCAGGGGGTTTGGGAAGAGGAACAGCAGACAGAGGAAGACAGGAAGCTGCTGTAGCTGTTATTCTGAACCGATGCCATTTAGTTACCAGCTAATGTGTTAATCTTAGCATTCGACAGGAGTGAAATGATTATTGTCCAGATTTATAAACTTATATTTCTTCACTCTCAGATTAAAACACACATTTTCTGTTTTCCACCAGTAATCAGCAACAGACCTCTGACATGTTGACACATCCTTTTATTTATTTGATGCCAATAAATCCTGGCATGCACATTAATAAATATGTTTCATTTGAGTCATTGCATTGGCCTCAAGACTCATAGCTGATGCTCTGCTGTTCTTCTGTACATGAACAAGCATATTTTTAGACTAATACTAAACCTGCACAAGATAGTGTAGATAGATAGATAGATAGATAGATAGATAGATAGATAGATAGATAGATAGATAGATAGATAGATATATAGATAGATAGATAGAAAGATGGATGGATGAAGCATGATATAACTGTCTGGTAATTTTACAACTGTGAGTGATGGTGTCAGCCCCTAAGCCATAAGCAGAACATGAGCTGCCCATATGGGAAAATATTGATTCACGCATTATCATTTCGCTGCAGTGCTTTCATTATGATACGTGTGCTCTTATTAGCCCCTTCCATGTCTGAAAGGCATCACCTAAAAATTCTTCGCAATGAATTTTAACATGATAGATGTTAACTACATGGATGCAAACACATGCTCTAGAGCAGGGGTCTTCAATGTTTTTTAAACCAAGGACCCCTTAACTGAGAGAAAGACGGAGCAGGAACCCTTTAGACCTACTACATATTGTAAAGTGTAAACTGGGCCTACAATTACATGTGGGCGGCCTAATGCCTTTATACATACCTTTTTAGTGCATAGAATGCTAAGCTATTGAAATAATTGTTGGTATTTTCCTTACCTATTGGCCAGTAAACCTTATCAATGTGTTGTTGTTTTTTTCACAAATAGGCTGTTTTATATTTGCTTATAATTTATTGGATTCATTTAAATCTTTGAAAAAAAAATTTAAAAAAACTTCAAAAGTTGCAAAGAAACTCCCTTCATTAGTTTGGTTGGTAAACTCCTTCCCAAGTTCGTAGCAGCTAACTAGCTAACAAGTGATGAATTAAGTTGCACCATTAAAACATAAAAAACGTTTGAAATAGTCAAGTCTTTAGTAATGTGTAAATCACACCATCCAACCAAAAGCAATCAATCTAAACAGGAAATCCCTGTAGCATCACAAGCTGTAGCATAAATTCCAAAGCTTGTGTAATGTAGGTATGACTTGTTTTTATTTATATATGCATAGATGGAGAAATATGTGTGTTTCAGAGGTAGCTGTTTAGAAAGAGTGGGGACATATCTTATTATGCTAACCTAGCTAAGGCTATCAAAACGTTGTTATCATACCATTTTGTAATTTGAGGTAGGCCTATACTGTATTATTTTTGTGAAATGTAATTTAAAATCTCCCCAGGTTATATTATTATTAAGCACCATGTACCATGTTTTTTTTATTCTTCACTGTAAACAGGTCAAATATTAGCAAGCTAACGTCAGTTTTGTCAGTTGGTATAGCTAGCTCAGTGTTTCCCACACATAGATTAATTTGTGGCGGTGCACCATACAATCAACACCGGCCGCCACATATTGCGTTTCGTTATTCTTTTTTCTTTTTTTTTTACGCTATTTAAAACAGGCAACGTATTCATTCAGCTGCATTTCCTTTCCCTGCTCTCCTCCGTCTCTCTGTCGCTCACGCGTCTCTCATACACACAGAGATACGCACACAGCCCCTCCCCTCCGTGCACACAGCGTCTGTCTCCATCAAAACGAGAAGATGGCTGGCGAAATTCACAATTTCACGAAAGGTTGGTATCTCGTGAACACCTTTACACAATCACACATTAAATAGCTAGTGCTATAAAAATATTTTATATTCTGAATACAATGGTGTCAGTGTGTTAATGTTGGAGTCCCGACCCGACCCTTGGCAAACAAGCGATTACGCCTGCTTTAAAAAAGTTAACTAGTCGCAAGTTTGCGGTAAAATGCAGTTGGATTGTCGAGTAGAGTGCGGATCGTGCTGTATTTTTCTGTCCGAGCCCGGCCCGCGTCCGACAGAGCAGTAACCGAACCTGGCCCGAGCCCGACAGGCATTAAGATATTTATGTCCGAGCCCGCCCAGAGCCCGAAACAGTTAAAATCTCGTTTTTTTCTCATACTAATGACACATGTACGTTTGTTTGTTTGGAAAGCCCGATTTTATTAAGCAACTGTAGGTAGGCATTCGGAAATGTCAACAGATGAGCGCATCAGCACACATGGGGCAACAAGCACATGTTAACACAGGCGTGCACCTACATAATAAGCATTTTTAAATTTAAAATGTTCAATGCCTTATGTGCTGATGTTACCGAGCCCAACCCGAACCTGAACATAATTTCTAAATATCTGTCCGAACCCGGCCCGGCCCATCGGGTACCGTCGGGTCCCGACCTGCTCGGTTCGTTCAGGTATCCATCCTCTATTGTCGAGGTCAAAACACTATATGTAGCAGCTGTGAATCAAATAAACTTATTATGAATAATGTTATGTCATTTTTTTACTCTTACACTGAATGTTTGCTGCTTCAATCCAGATGAGTATCGAAAAGTATTTTCCGTGACTGAAAAAGGCACGTGTTGAGGATGAGGACCAGCCTGAACCGGAGGTATCAGTCTGAAACAGTCCGACCAATGTAATTAGTTATGTTATTAATTTGTTTACAATATTTTCAGGCTTCAACCAGTGCTGCTCAAGCAGAAAAAGAAGAGAAGAGAGAAAGAGATAGATTCGTTAGGCATTGAAGAAAGAGTAGGAAAGGAGGACAGCATCCAACAGTGTGTCCTCCTCAGTTTTTGATACTTGATTGTTACGAAAATAAGTATTTCATCCCCCACCCCCAGCCATATTCTCCATTCCCCAGGCCCACCTATTGCCATTTTCCTTCCATCCAGCAGATGTCTTCGGACTGTCCTTCCATTCCCCATGACCTGGCTGCCACGCCTACCTACAAACCTGCTTAAACATGTCTCATCTGCTCTGCCTGGCCTTCCCAGCCCACCTTCTCACCACCCGCCTGCCACCTTTCCATTCCCTCTGATTAGATTCAGCTCTACAAATACCAGCCCACTTCCTTTGTTCCTTTGCCAGTTACATTGTTCATTGGATTTCAAAAAACCTTAACCCGACTCGATCTGCTCCTGGTAATGATCTGTCAACCAGTGCCTGTTCTGCCTGACTACCAATACCTGGCTGTAAGATAATGTAAGTACAATAAATCTTTGAACTGCACCAATCTTTCTGTTTCATCTGTGTTTGGGTCCTTCCCCTGCTGCCTGCACTTCCAATCATGACAGGTGTAAATATTTATTTACAACTAATATCTTGGTACTAACTAGTTTGTGTGGTGAAACCTGCTTTAATTTAGTTATGTGTATATTTCCACTTAGTAAACACTAAACACATTATAACTAGGCTAAGTTTGTGAAGAGTTGGTGTAACTGGCTCCAGGACTGGTTGCACAATTATGAACTATGTGATCAGAGAGTGTGATGTAATTAAACCCCATTGCACTCAAAATGATGGATGTTTGCAGCAATGTCAAATATTACTTGTTTTTTTTCTTAAGACACTATCCATCAGGCAGAGTCAGGCCCCTTGGACCTGTATCAGACAGCTTTGAGCATCCGTAAGTCTATCGATCTCACCTGATGCAAGCGCTCCCTTCAAGCCCAACATGCCTTCCAAGTCCCGAAAAAGCTTTTCTCTTTTTAGCCTTAATCCATATTGTGTGTGTGCTTGGTGGTGTGTGTTTGAGAGAGAGAGACAGATGGAGAAGAGTGGATACGTGCGGACATACAGTATAATCTAATTCCAAACAATCTCTAGATTCATTCTTACGTCGGAATGTAAAATTACTGTATGTAGGCCTAATCGTTATCAACAAAACATGGGACTGGACCATTCGCTAACAATTGTACAACTGTGTGTTTTCCATCTACTACACTAAAGTCATGTGTAGGTCAAACTCCTCTGCTCTTCTCTATAAACAACCAGCACGAGTGCTTTCTAACAGTATTTAGTACTGTATACTTACAATGTTTATGCTCCTACACATTATCTACACGATTAGTTCTTAAAACTGGCCTCCCCCATATCTTGCTGTTATGCATTGTTTCTGGTTTCAACATTCAACTATCATATGCCAAATGTCTCTTTGATTTTTTACTTAGGGCCCTCCTAATGTTAAAGGTCAATATGTATTTTAATATTTAATCAAATAGCATGAAAGGGGTGCTGGTAAATTCTGAGAACCAACCAACCTTTGCAGATTTTTGCAGGTTTAGTTGATTTGAGCTCAATGTTTTGAGTTGCCAGACAGTTTCACAAAGGCCCACCATATTCTCAGTGTTTTGTTCTACAACCGCTCTGTATCATATCATCTATTTTGTTTGGTGTAGAGTTTTATGATGGAGAGCTCTGATAAGAGAATTGAGTATCAGCAATACACATAAGAAGTGTTCTGCTGTGGATGTTTAGAACTGTTTTTACTGCAGTGTTGTGGTCTGATATTATTTTACTTCATTAACTGGCCCCATGCACTTAATTTCTGTCAGACGAGCTGCCAGCTTGCGGGGATATCTCTGTCCACAGGACTCGTAAACTAAACTAATGTCCATGCATCAATATCACTACTCCTTAAGTCTCACCCTAACATCCAACAAACAACAAAAGTTACAATCTCTCAAGTAATTTCATGGGACATTTAATCAAACTATTAAAATTGTTTTAGTAATTACACTAATTACAACTATAACCCATAACAGCTACAGTGATGGGTAAGCTGCTTTACTTTCTACCCCCATCTATACAGTTTTTAACAAAAAGTCCCTGGGTAAAGACGGACTCCAGATGACAGTTAAGAACACCAGTCACCTAGAATCTTAAAGTGTGTTACATCCTAATTTGACAAAAAAGCAACCAGAGGCATGGCTCCATATTGACGTTGAATACTCAGACAGCGTCATAACTATAAATGCCAAGGCCTCAGAAGTATGGTTATAAAGAGTTCTATCAGAGCTTTATACTTCAACTGTCTCATTCATTTAATTCGGGGTAAATGACATTGGAGGAGAAAAGTGTTAGTTGAAATAACTAAAAAAAAAGCCAAAACATGTGCGACCAGAGTGAAAGACATGATAACTGCAGAGTGGGGGAGTTGTTTCAATATGCTAACCCTACCTCCAGGACAGCGTGTCCTGAAGTGGACTCCAAACAGAGCTACAACAGTGAGGATTAGCTGGATCTGAATATAAACTTTCAACATAAATCAATTAATTTCACACACTGAATTCCTGGATAGAGCTCCTCTGTAATCTTCTCTCTGAGCATAAGGAGCTTTCCGTCAACACATTAATTCTGCCCTCTGCCAGGTCCAGCTATAGTGACAGGAGGGAAAGAATATTACTACACCTTTCTTTCCCCATTTTTTTTTTTTTTAAATGAAAGATGGGAACATACTATCCTGGCAATTCACTCTTTTAATCCTTGTTACATAACACTTAATATCATACTTCAAATTCCAATCACTGTTTGAAGTTCTTGCGAGTCTCAGTGGAATCATAACAGAAGTTATCAGCGTTTAGCAGCAGTTGAGTGAATTCTCAAATAAACAGACTGCTGGTCAAAGTGCATTGCATACAGCATGCACAGCTCTGAGACAGAGACTGGTGGAGTCTTATTTGATGTCCTCCTACGGCACTCGACATAACCAGACAGCCTCATCATCTACCCACTGCTATTTCACTTTTGTGGATGTGAACCAGAGTTTCACAGTCATTAAAATCTGATTCTGTGCAGCCTCTCTGGGGAAGCAGGTGTGATTCCACGAAGATAGAAAACAACCACTCTCCATATGGCACACTCGTCTCATCACAGGTGGACGTGTGCTAGGTCACTTGTACTAAGTTTGGGGGGGGGGGAGGGTGGAGAGGTGCCCCCTGACCATCTGGGCTCAATCCTGTCCCCCCTGGAGAGTGCAGTCACAGGTCTGTGTGAGTCTAGCCCTCACCATTACAAGGCAACCTTTCTCCTCCTGGTTGCAAATTAATTTTGTGGTATATTACAAAAAAATTACAAAAAGTGAAATCAAAATTGAAATGTGATCTATTTTGGATTCCAGACTATGAGCAACAGGGAATATAGGGTGCCAATATGCAGACCACACCTCACGCGTAGGTGAGTTGAGTTGTTAAAAGTTTTTCAGACAAATCTTGGGCAGCAGCTGCAGAAACAAAACTTTCCTTTTGCCCTGAGCATCTTAAGAAATTAAGAGAAATACATAATTTGCAATGCTTTGTTCACACAACTGTCTCCCACATCCCTCGAGTCAACCATCACATGAGCAGAGAAAGGTGCAGCTGACTCTTACACATTCAGATATAGACAGGTTATATATAAAAAATTAAAGGTTTCATTCATTTGTATTATTTGTAAACTTATAACTCAGGGACAATAAAAATGAACCACTGAATTTAGTTAGAATTTAGTTTCAGGGAAAATTGCTGGATGAAACATGGGCTTTCACTGCTTTCATACAAAGAGAAACATGTTTGTCACTTACAACAAGCGCACATCCATTCAGGACTCTTCCCACGCTCCTCACAACAAAAAACCCAAGTCAGAGCCAACATGAAAGCCTAATTATCATGTGCTCTCCACATTATGCACATTAAAGTATCTACACTGACCTGGCAGGATTGGCTTAGATCAGTGATTGCTGCTGTACTGTACAATATAGATAATTTGTGTTGAATGGCTAAAATAAAGTCCCCCGTGTGAATCTGCCATTAGCTGTCTAAGTGATATTGTTTTGATTACATATAATAGTGTGACATTTGAAATACTCATGTTCACAAATGCTGGCATAATGTCCAAGGCAGGAAGAAAGAACTGACCATGTTTGGTAACAAACCCACTCATCTGCAACACGTGACTGCACAAACATACTGTATTTGCACGTGCAAATGAAACACATGCATGTTAAACACACACACTGTTCACATGCAGCTCTAGCTCTAGCATTGTCATTTTAAACTCATGATTAAATCACAGTCATGGCTGTAATAAGAGACCAACTTGGAAATATGCAAGTTGCTTCCAAAACTAGATTCAGTTAAGTTGTTATTGCTATTGTTAATATATACTATGATATTTATTTTATATTGCCTTTAATCAGTCAATCCATAATCCATTTAAAATGTTTTTGCATAGCTCAGCAGAAAGTCAAATTGGCCAGGAAAAAAAAAAAGTGGGAGTCAGCATCCAACAGCGGCCAAGGACAAGGTGTGAGACAGGCACGTCCAAAAATGTCAGTCAAGTTTCTTGAGAGACTCCAGAGTCCAGACTCAAATACTGCAGCCCTCACAGCATGCAGATGGGGGAGAAAAATTAGTGGTGGGCCCCCTTTGACCCCTTGGTTTCTCTGTAAATTGTGAATGTACTCTGTTACCTGCAAGTACACAACAATTACAGTGCAAACTGCAGACTACACATGGCAGATTCATTATATTTTGCCTCAAATTCTGGAAAACAACCAGTGCTGTGTGCTGAAACTCAACCCGACCCCATGCTTGCTGTTTGTCAATTGTTTTGTGGCGATTTTATTTAACACAATGTGATCCATGTAAGACAAAATCTCTGATAATAAAGAATATATGTGACAAAGGAGACCCTATAAGATAGGGCCTCTACCACATATTTAAGGGTCCGTTCATCCAAATCACACATAAACATACTTATTTTGGTATCTAGTGATGCAGATAGTTTCCAAGGCTTTAAAGGCATTCACTGCTGAGACTTCTGCAGCCTCCCCAACACAATGGAGGAAATGGAACCATTGCAATGGAGGTAAATTGAGCTAACATTATATTTGAAAAATTTAAGAGCTTTGCTTTCCTAACTGACACAAGCTAAGGCGTTTGGGGCACTGGCGCAGTTGCCCACTTTTCCACATCGGACATCCAGCTTTACCCTGACAACAGCATTAAACTACCAACGCAACTTACGTTCCCAGCACTTCTTTGAAGTCATAGTGTTCTTTGATGTCTGATGTCTTCTTTTTCCACCCATTTCCATCCTCTCCAAGAGGCATCCTACAATGCTGATCAGGTTCGCCACACTACAGCTACAGGGTAAAAAGAAGAGATAAAAAAAGAAAAATTGTGAATAGTCTCAGAGCATGCACAACTAAGTTTTGACCCACCACATGTGTAATCAAATCTAGATACATCTCTGATCAGAAGGATTGTCTAAATCAAACCAATGACTATAATGCTGATTAGACAAGAGATTTTAATGAAAATAAGTGTTCAAGACAAAAATTCCCTCAAGGGCAAAATGGTTTTCATCCTTCCAGCACACAGTGGGGAAAATAGATAAGAATATGACACCGTTGCACTGTCTAATGTACTTAATGAGGAGTATTTATAGTGATAAGATATATATATACTTAGATATATTCTGCCTCAGTATCAGTTCAATATGTCAATTACAGTTTGTCTAGTCAATGCCAGACCTATCTCCATAGCGCTGTGGAGTAAGCTGGTCTGACCGATTGTTGCATAAAACCTTCAGCTATTAAATAAACTATTGATTTTCCTGATAAAATGTCCTGGTTATTGCAGCAAGTTTGCTTGGACTCAAAAACAAGTTGGTAGTTTCTTCTTATATGCATGATGATTGATTAATAAGAGCTGAAATGTCAAAGTAAAAGAAACCACTGAAGCTGTGGGCCTCCCCAAAAAAAAAAAAAAAAAAAAATAATAATAATAAAAATAAGCTGCAACCCACAACAACTACAGGGTACTTTGCTGACAACCGACCAATAGCAACAAATAAGAGAAAGTAGGGCAAACAGTGCAGCAGAGACAGTCGCAAGGAAGGGACCATACACCGTCGCAAAAACAAACGCATGGTCAGTAGAGGCAGATACCAGCTGGGGGACTTGTGCTATATTTAACATCCGAAGCTTTTAAACAATTAGGCTCTAGAGTTGCTCTGAACAAAAACAAATCTGAAATGGAAACTGTAGTCTGTATTCCACTGAGGAATAGATAACCTGCTCTGCACTAAGGTGCAGGGCGTGAATGGCAAGCGGGAGGTTGAATGGGAATTAAAACGTTTTGCCGGTGCGATACGTCTGCAATACTGAAAATGAGTCCGATTTTCGTGTGGATCATGCAAGTAGGCTACAGAGAGAAAAGGCGGTGTGGGTTTGCGAACCGTACCGCAGCGCTCAAGGGTATGTCAAAGGAAGGCAGCATCCCTGGGTTAAATCAGGAGGCTGCAGACATGCGACATGGAGGCGCACAAAACAAAGCTTTACAAGTTGTAGGCTACTTCTGTAAGAAACGTACACGATCGATGATGCGTTTCGGTGAATATATGACTGGGAAAAAAACATACCTAAACGGCGATCTGTGGCTGTGATGTGTTCTCCTTGCCTCTGGGAGCGATGTGGTTGCTGTGCTTGTGCGCAGCGCTGGGTGCGCTCAGACTTCTCCTGACGTCAAGAGAACCAGACGTCTGTGGACATAGTGCAGCACAAATTCACTCACTGTTCTCTTGAAAACGAAAAACGTGATCTGGGATTCACTTCATGACAGTCGAGCCACCGTCTGTTATATAGGTGTGAACAGATTTTTTTGTACACCTTGTTGTTTTCTGAAAGCTTCCAGCAGCGCAGTCGATAACGCGCACTGCTATAGCAGAGTATGCAGACAATTTCCCAGGCTTATTTGCAAAACAGGCATAACGTGTCATTGTAAATAATTTAGTATACAACACTGACAAGGCACACACACAAACGGCATGTGTACAATGCAAGTCCTTATGCTGAAAATATGCTGCACAATGAAGGAGTAGGTTAGGCCTACGTTTTAAACCAATAGGCCTAATGAAGGCTACAATTGTAGGGGATTAAAGCTCTGATTTCTCACTTATCTTGAGGCAACGCCCTCTCCCACAGCATCAACACTGTCACACTCATGGGACCCTTCATAAAGACCACCTGGACGTTGGCTGTCACAGGTCACAGGGCCCATCAGAGGTAGTAGCCTAAGTTGCAGGGTATGGAAAAACGACAAAATACAACAGCAATTAGGACTAAAAATACCCCAAAGTGTATTAACCATCTCTCGGACAGTCATATGAAAAGTTTAACAATCAGTTTAAAGGATTTTATTTATTTATTGCTGAGCTATTTGTGTTGCAACACATTGTAAGATGTTCCTGTTATCTTTTCCTTGATGATCGATATTATTATTATCAAACAGAGGACATTGATGATGAATGATGATATGTATCTTGTATTTTTTTTTTTTGTGTTTCTCTTTTATTCTCAGGTAGATGCATAACAGTTAAATATATTCTGGAGGTCTATATTGCATCATGCTGTAAACACAACAGCAGATAATTTCTATTACCCGAGCCATCCCCAAACCATCCAACTCCTGGTCCCAGCAGACAACCAAAGGCAGTAAATACTGAGATTTTGACTTTGATTGTGCTCACCTTCAACAGGTGCATTTCTAGCCAATTAAGTTAGATGTAAATAAGCAGTTTTTTATATGACGCCACTCAATTTTGGATTCACAGACTGAATACAAACACTATCAACAGCCCTGTAATAACTAAACATCTGAAACATGTACAACAAGTATGCTAAATACTAAATGCTGGTAACACAGCTTTTTGGTCATTATATTGGACCATGGTCAAACCCATAAATTGCTCTACTTTGCAGGAATAACACTGTCATTATCAAAAATGTTTGAGGTAGTGATTGAACACTCAGTCCATGAAAACATATTGATCAAAAATCTTTTTTATTAAACAATGACAACAAGATCAATGTGTTTCGCTTGTTTGTGATGCATGTTCATCTCACCAGAACATCTAGCTCCACATTTAAGGTTCAGTAGGTAAGACTTATAAAACTGACTTTCTGTTCAGCATATTTGCTGAAACTGACCCTATGTTCGAGTAGAAGCAGGGAAAAAAGGAGAAAAAAACAAGCAGCTCCCTGTTCAGATGCACCAATTAGGGCTGTGTGTCAATCACTGCTCATGCACACGCATTTATTCTCTCTTGTGGGGGGAGGGGCTTAGGAGACTGTTTTGGGCTTCAGCAGAAAGGGGGGAGGGACTGAGAAGATGTAGATGTTCAATTTTTTTGGCTAAGTCCTGGATCTTCACAATCCTACCTAAAGCACCTTTAAAGCATACACTATGCACAAAGTTGTTTTCACTTAACAATTTGCAAACTCATCTTTGGAAGTGCTACATATAAATAAAGGTTGTTGTTGTTGTTTAGAGTTATAGGGTTTAAAAGGCTACTTGCCATTTCTGCCTCAGCCATCTTACTGTCTAACAATTGAAACACTCTCTCTTGGAGGCCTATTAATATTACTATAAGTAAAAAATTTAGTCAATGGCTAGTACATTATTTGGTGCATTACTGCTCCTACACTGAAGGGGGCAGCACTGTCTCAGGTGGCGCTTTCCTTCTCTACACACAAACACAACCTCGGCTTCCGGACAGAAGTTTTCAAACAACACTCGCTAGTCAGCTAGCTAGGCGTTAAATTTTTTTTGCTCAGGGAAATACGCCAAACTTTGCCGAGTTTTGGGTAAGATTTGCTTTTGAAAATCAATGTATTAATTTATTTATCCCAGCTTGCACGTGTTTTTGGTAACTTTAGAATATTTAGCTTGGCTTTGTTGTTAGGGAAGCGGCTATCCAGCAAGGATAACATGCTAACAGCCTGTTTGCTTTGTTTTATACATCCGAGAGGTGCTAACGCTAACCGGCTGAGTTTGCTCTTGTTCCGATTTTAGCCATGTTGTGGAATATCGAGATGGACGAACAATGTTCCCTTTAACTTAAATTAATCGCGTGTTAATCGGGCCAAAATCGACAGTAACTTCAACTTTTTTTTTTTTTTTTTTTTTTTAGCTAGCGGGCTAGCCTGTTGTTAAAGCAACCAGCGATGTCAGCGAGCTCCAAGAGGAGAAGAGCCACTTCACCCTCCAGCAGTGTTAGCGGAGGGGGGGACCTCGATGATACCTCCTCCTCTACACCTGGAAGTGGAAGAAAAAAAAGAAGGATATCTAATGTTCCTCCGGTAGATACGGTAAATGCGCTTTGTATTTGTATGTTTTTGCACCAGGCTTTGTATATTTTTAATCGATCTTAAAATAATGTTACATTTTCTCTTATTCAATATGTGTGCTTTAGTTAACAGTTGTGGGATTTTTATTAACGTTACTTGTTCCATCCAGATTGCTGTATGCCATGAGCTGTTCAATGCTGTCAGGGATCACAAGGATGACCAAGGCAGGCAGCTTTGTGAAGTTTTCCTCAGGGTACCAAAGAGAAGGTATGGTAACATAAAGTTAAAGGCCCGAGTAAAGCTTAAAATTGGCTAAAATAATTGTGGGTGGAACTGTCCAAGATAACCCTTGTAGTAAACTTGGATACCAACCATCATACGCTGTGCATGTCATATTGAGATTTGACAGTCTGACTGGTGGGTGGGTCTCAGACATAAGGAGATTACAGTGATGTCTGATGCTTTTGTTCTCTTTCAGGAATCAGCCTGATTATTATGAAGTGGTTTCCCAGCCAATTGATATGACAAAAATTCAGTATAAACTGAAGTCAGAAGATTATAATGATGTGGAGCAGCTTACTGCAGATTTCCAGCTCATGTTCAACAATGCCAGATCATTCTACAAGGTAGGGAGACAAAAAGTACTGTAGGGCTGTCCTCCACTGCTAAAGAAATTCTTAGTCGACTAATTGATTAGTTGATTTAACCGACTGATCTGTAAACTGAGTTTCGCCACAAACAGTCATGCAAAAGCACCACTTTTAAATCCTGTTTTTATCACAGATGTGCTAATAAATTTCTTCGAAATAAGTCGTTAAGCATGAAAAATGATTAAAAACATGACTAATTGACTAAAGAAATCTTAGTCGAATAAGAGCAACACAACCGATTATTCGACTGATTGACTAAGAGGGGGCAGCCCTAAAGTACTAGTACAGCATTTATTTCACTGTAACTGGAGAATTATTGTGTTAAACCATATTTTCAAAAATGTATATGTTCCTTTTCAATTTTAACAACTCAGAGTGACACTGAGGAATATCAGGCTGCATGCAAGCTGTGGGAGGTATATTTGCAAACAAGGAGTGAGTTTGTGCAACCTGGGGACGGAGATGAGGATGATGAAGATGGAGATGATATGTTGGATAATCCAGGAATGTCCACTGAGGATGAGGTACATTATTTTCCTATGTATTTATTAATGTTTTTTAAATGTTGGAGGTGCTTTTGTGTTAAGTAGATTAATATGCTTTTTATGGAAATGTGTGTTGTTACAAATAACAAGGACCATAGAACTAATATATGCATATTTATCCTTTAGACCCCAACTGGCAATTTGAAGGAGGTGCTTGAGCAACTCTTGGAGGCTATAGTGTCACATGCTGATCCCTCAGGGCGCCTGGTCAGTGAACTGTTCCAGAAATTACCTTCCAAAATGGTAAGTCTTTGGACTTCAAATACTGCCCCTGAAATTGTTACGCATTCTTGACATTTACAGGCCCGTCTGTCTTTCCCAGCATTACCCAGACTACTATGCCATTATAAAGGAGCCAATAGATCTGAGAACGATTGCTCAAAGAATACAGGTACTGACTGATTGCTTTGTCGTGCATCATTCATCTTTAAAAAAAAATCTTTGTTGTTTTATTATAGCCAGCACTAATTTTACTTTATTTGCATAGATCGGATTCTATAAAAGTGTCAATGCGATGGCCAAGGACATTGACCTGATGGCCAAAAATGCCAAAACATACAATGAACCAGGATCTCAGGTTTTCAAGGTAAACTCTTTTTCTTGTTTTTATTTTTTGATGTAACATCCCAAATATTAACAATTGTTCTCTTTTGTATTGTATAGGATGCTAACACCATAAAGAAAGTCTTCATCCAGCGGAAGACTGAACTTGAACACGCTGAACCCACTAAATCTAGTCTACGCATCAGGTATTAAACTACAATTGCATAGTTTTTAGTGTATTATTTTTGTCTCAAATACATATCAGCAAAGCACTCCCTGACAGAAAACAGATTTTACAGAATCTACATGGTGAATGTCTTGTGTCTTTACTGTTACTATTCAGGAATCGCAGGTCTGGCCATGGGGACCGACTGTCTGGAGTCAGCGTAGCTCTTCACTATGGCTCAGAGAGTGAGGACGACCCTGTGCTCTCTGGTGAGCATTAGCGCTTTGGGCTGCAGAGTAATCTACCTTGTGTTTGTGTTGGAAAAAATAACAATTTGTGTAAATGTTTGCAGGCTCTGTTTGCTACGACGAGGGAGAGTCAGAGGCAGAGAGTCAGAGTTCTAGTATGGAGATGAGCAACCCGATCTTCCAGCTGTTTGAAGCTGTGAGGGGTGCCAGGAACAACCAGGGCCAGGTCTTCTCCGAACCTTTCCAGCACCTGCCCTCTCGCAGGGAGTATCCAGACTACTTTCAGCAGATCAAGCAACCCATCGCTCTGCAGCAGATTCGGTAAGGAATGACCCTTGAGTAGATATGTTGAGCAGCATGATGATTTTTTAATTACACCTAGTGGTGTGGTAGATGCACATTTTACCAGCAAATGACAAGTCCTTGATAACCTTTTTTGATCATTTTTAAGGGCAAAAATGAAGAATGGCGAGTATGAAAGTCTGGAGCAGATGGAGGGTGACCTCACTCTGATGTGTGAGAATGCAAAGCGCTACAACATGCCTAACTCAAGCATTTACAAACGGGCCTTTAGGCTTCAGCAGATCTTGCAGGTAAGGAAATGCTGGCCGGTTCTGTTGGAAGATGTTTTTATTCTAGTTAAGCCAAGAATGACAAAAATAAAATAAAAACCTAGCCATAATTTGACACAGACAATGAAGCATATATCAGAAATAGCCCAGTGAATGTAATTGTCCACTGAGGTATCCGTCTGTCTGTTGATCCGTCTGTTGGTGTAGGCCAAAAAGAGGGAACTTCTCAGGAGAGACGATGAGGATGGAGACAGCATTCTGTCATCTGATGCAGGGAGCATCAAGAGGAAAAGGTATGCAGGTTTTTCTCTCTCCTTGTGGAGATTTAATTGTTTTAAATTTTGGATCCATTGCTATTTCTCTTAAAAAAATAAAGAATCTGTAGTTTGCTTGCGGACAACATAACAAAATGCATCGCTCCTGAAGCCTTGTTTGTTGTCTGTGTTGCCATCCAAGCTCATTCATTGATTCTTTCTTTTTGTAGCCACAAGAAAAATGTCAAAAAGAACCGAATGAAAACCTTATACGCCGCAGTGACCGAGGCTAGGGAGGTTGGCACCAATCGTCGTCTTTGTGATCTGTTTATGGTCAAACCATCAAAGAAGGACTACCCTGACTACTATAAAGTCATCCTTGAACCAATGGACTTGAAGACCATTGAGCACAACGTCCGCAATGAACGCTACGCGACAGAAGAAGCTCTGATGGAAGACATGAAGTTGATGTTCCGTAATGCCCGGCATTACAACGAGGAGGGATCTCAGGTAGACAGTTCATACAGTAAAGTATGCAACGTTAATCTTTGCTATTACTGAATACAAAACAATCTTGATGTGAGCTATATTTTTCTAATCCTACCAATTTTTGGATGGTTAACATAGGTGTATAATGATGCTGATGTTCTGGAGAAGATACTGAAGGACAAGCGTAAGGAGTTGGGACCTCTGCCTGAAGAAGAAGATGTGGGATCTCCCAAACTGAAACTAAGTACGTTTGATCACTTCACTATTTTTGCATGTTTTAGCCCATTTATGTTAAATCGGATACATTTTACAGCATTGCTGACAATTTTCTAAAATATACACTACCGGTCAGAAGTTTGGGATCACTTAGAAATTTCCATTCCACCCCATTATAGACAGAATACCAGCTGAGATCAGTTGCATTGTTTTTTTTAATCAGGGCAGCAGTTTTCAGATTACATTATGTGCTTACATAATTGCAAAAAGGTTATCCAGTGTTTTCTCAGTTAGCCTTTTAAGATGATATCAGATTAGTAAACAGAATGTGCCTTTGGAACACTGGATAAATGGTTGCTGATAATGGGCAATGTAGATATTGCATTAAAGATCAGCCACTTCTTTCTCGTTGAGAACCCTTTTGCAGTTATGTAAGCACGTAATGTAATCTGAAAACTGCTGCCCTGATTTAAAAAAACAATGCAACTGATCTCAGCTGGTATTCTGTCTGTAATGGAGTGGAATGGAAATTTCTAAGTGACCCCAAACTTTTGACCGGTAGTGTACCACAACATTATAGCTTTTTCTAACCTTCGAAGCAGCCATAAGATTAATTTCATTATGGTATAAAAATGAACTCACAGAGGCTCCCAATGGCAGCTGTGAAAATAATGGTGACCCGAGAGACTATTAGGTCTTTGCAGAGGTCTGCACTCTATTGTGGGTCCTCATGTTGCCGTTTATACCACAGTTTCTATGCATCATTTTGATTTTACAGTTATGTGTCTAATCTTAAGTGTATTTTTTTGTTTATGTAGGAAAGAGTGGCGTTTCTCCAAAGAAGTCCAAATACCTCACTCCTCTCCAGCAGAGGTTAAATGAGCTCTACGATGCTGTGCGAAACTTCACTGACCGTCGAGGTCGGCGTCTAAGCACAATCTTCCTACGTTTGCCATCTCGTGCCGAGTTGCCTGACTACTATGCTACAATCAAGAGACCCATCGACATGGAGCGCCTGCGGAGCCATATGGCGGCCGGCCGTTACCAAGACGTCGAAGCCCTGGTGGAGGACTTTGCTCTCATGTTCAACAATGCCTGCATTTACAATGAGCCGGAGTCTCTGATCTACCGGGATGCTCTAGTGTTGCACCGGGTGCTGCTTGAGACACGCAAGCAGCAGGAGGGAGGCGAGGACTCTGGGCCTCCTGCTGTGGGACCTCTGGTGCGGGAGCTGATCAGGAACCTGTTTGTGTCCGTGCTGGGCCACCAGGATGAAGAGGGCCGATGCTACAGCGACTCGCTGGCTGAGATCCCCGCTGTGGATCCAGACGCGCCTGAGAAACCACCGCTTAACTTTGATGTCATCAGGATGAACGTAGACCGTGGCCGCTACAGGAGACTGGATGTCTTCCAGGAACACATGTTTGAAGTGCTGGAGAAGGCAAGGAGGCTACACAGGTATATCAACTTATTTTGGAAAGGCTGTCTGAGGCTATGTCAGTGATAGACTGCTCTGTTTAGTCTCAGGACAAAAAACAAAAACAGTCATCTAATTTCTCTTGTTGCGAAACAGTAATTTTCAATAGGCCATTAACCATTTACACTGGATGCATGACATCACTTTTACCAATATCCAGTTGCACAAAAAAGTTGTTTGGATCCTTGAAGCATTCTCTCATGCTGACTAATAACTTCAAGAGCCCTTTGATTTTTTTCTAAATTTGTCTTTTTGTTTACCGTTTACAAACATAATTTGGATAATATGATGTGTTATGACGTCCAGTTGGTGGATTGGGTCCAGATTTATGAGTCAGCATTAACATGTTGTTTTTGTTTAAGTATTTGTGTAAAATGTAACTAAAACTAATTTCATTCTTGAAGACCAGCATACTGGTCCTTAAGCCAAAACTGTGTAATATTCTCTATTAAACAGCAAAGCTGTGTTCACAGTGTTTATGTAATCTCTTTTTTTTTGCATTTGCAGGACTGACTCTGAGATATTTGAGGATGCAGTGGAACTACAACAGTTTTTCATTAAGATCAGGGATGAGCTATGCAAGAATGGAGAGATTCTGCAGTCGTCTGCACTCATCTATACATCAAAACACCTGCACAATGAAGTGGAGCAGGAAAAGAGGGAGAAAATTCCCAAAGAGGTTGAGGAGGACAAGCTGAAGATGGAGGAAGAGGAGGGGGATAACAAAGGTGCGTGGGTGTGATAATTAACTGGTATGAGGAATATGTTAAAATGTTGATGTGCTTTTAATTTGAAATCATTATATCTATATATACTCACTTAAAGAGGGTGAGAAAGCCAAGGACCTTCCAGGAGAGGCATGGCAGTCAGAGTCTGAGACGGAGCGTGTGTACAGCCAGGACTGCAGCTTTGAAAACAGCACCTATCATGTGGGGGACTTTGTCTATGTGGAGCCGTCAGAGCCGAAACTGAAGCCACACATCGTCTGTATTGAACGCCTGTGGGAGGATGAAGCAGGTAACACACATCAAGAATTGGCAACTTGGCAAAAAATCATGATCAATTAGCCGTTAGTGTCAGAATGCTAACGGCACTGTAAACGTACTGTCATAAACAGCAAATGTAACTTTTTATGGCAAAAAAAATAAATCAGTCAAAGGCAGAATTATTATAACAAAGAACATTAAAGTACCTTTTTTTATTTTATTTTACTTAATACATTTTTGCAAATACAACTTTCTTATATTGATCATTTGTTAATGGCTTGTGTGTAAAGGTGGGAAGTGGCTCTATGGCTGCTGGTTCTACAGGCCAAGTGAAACCTTCCACCTGGCAACACGCAAGTTCCTGGAAAAGGAGGTCTTCAAGAGCGACTACTACAACAAAGTGTCTATCAGTAAAGTTCGGGGCAAATGTGTGGTCCTGTTTGTAAAGGTAAGACCCTCTACAACGTGACCCACACATAAATGGTTGTTTTTGTTTTGACACAAGGATCTGTTCACCAAACAATGGCTTTTTCTCTGTAGGATTATTTCAAAATGCAACCTGAGGGCTATAGAGCCGAGGATGTGTACATCTGCGAATCCCGCTACGCTGCCAGGAACAAGTCGTTCAAGAAGATAAAGATATGGGCCATGCCTGTGAGCTCTGTGAAATTGGTCCCTCGGGAGGTGCCGTTGCCCGTCGTCCGTGTTGCTTCTATGTTTGCCAAACCTGACCAGGACAAACTGACAATTTCATATGCAGGCAGTGGCAGTTTTGTGGACAAGGTGAGGTGGCGACACTATATTTTCTAGGGTTAGGACATGGCAATGCATCATTTGTTCTATAGTCTGGAATAATTTTTTTATTTCCGACATAAAGATAAGAATACTTGATGTCCTTGACTACAGGGAATTTGCTCTAAATAAGAGCTTTTATAGTTAGCCTGGTTGACACCAGACCCTTCTCAGTTGTAACTGTGAGTGGGTCTGGGGAACGTTCATTCACAGCTCATTTCCAAAGGGGCGTCACCAACGGACGCCGCTCAAATGCATCTGGGTGCAATTGGATAGTCCTTCAACCAATCAGACCAACGATCCGGGTGATGTAGCAGCGACAGCGGCATCAATGGGTTGCTGCTCCTCGGTGGCCTTCATGTTGAATGTAAACAAAAAGCTGCTCGCCGTCGCTGCGCTATCGTGTAAAGCCCGCCTCAACGGTTGTGATTGGTGCCTCGATTTTGAAAAATTGGAAATGGGCTCTTGGCCGGACTGACTTGTAGAGCAAATCTCAAATTTGTCAGGGTTTTACCAGGCTACCTTATAGTTCCTCTGAGCTCCTTATGATCCTGTGTGAGCCTTTTTAATTTTACTTTTGTGGAAACTGGGTCATTGTGGAAGCAAATAAAAGGACACAACAAGACAAATTATAGGTACAGATAACGAGGTGGTTTCAACCTTCAGTATTGTGCTGCCTTTGGCCTAATCCCAAAAGGCCTTCATTATCAGGACACTGGCCCTCTTATCAACTTCAGTTAAAGGATAAGGCTGGTGTCCAGGTCTAAATGAAAAAATGAAATCTACAGTATAGCGTCGCCAAGCAAGAACGCTGTCAGCCAGCTGACTACAGGGAATTCATTATCAAAGTGCGGTAGCAGGCAAGTCTTGACAAGGGGCACGGTAGCAGAGGAGTAGTTAGTTCCAAGTATGAATGTTTGTTTGTCACCTCTGTGTGTCCATGTTTATCTGTTTAGGAGAGAGAAGATGTCCCTATGGAGATGAGTGGAGGCGAGCCCGGCTGTCAGTATTATGAACAGTTACGCCACAACAACATGTGGTTTAAAGTGGGAGACTGCGTTTACATCCAGTCACATGGTCTGTCAAAGCCCCGAGTTGCCAGGTGGGTGAAGCTATATTTTGCCTCTTCAGTGTAAGAAGGCCTCTCTTTGAAACAGGGTCTGATGTGACATTTGTGCCTTTATAGCTATTGAGTTATTAACTATTGGTAACATGGCTCCCTTGACTGGGCTGCAGGATAGAGAAGCTGTGGGTGCAGAGTGGAACTACTTTCTTCTTTGGGCCCGTCTTCATTCATCCCGAGGAAACGGAGCACGAACCCACAAAGATGTTCTACAAGAGAGAAGTGTTTCTGAGCCACCTGGAGGAGACCTTGCCCATTACCTGTGTCATAGGTATTGCTTTGACAACTTGTGTTCACACATTACAGTCAGCCAGTACATCCTTCATGTCATGCACTTAAAGGAATTGTTCAGTGTTGTGGGGAAAAGTTAGGATGTCTGGCAGTGAGTTAGATAAGAACATTAATATCACTTGCATATCTGTCTGTTAAATATAAGGCCAACAGCCAGCTGCTGGTTAGTTTAGCTTTGTGCTTAGCACAGTTAGTTCACCAACTCCACCGGAAGGTGAATAAGCATATTTCCCAAAATGTCAAACTATTCCATTCATCTGCCTTTTCTTAAATTGACATTACTACATATATTATATTACAGCTACAATTTCTGTTTTTTTGTTTTGTTTACATATGAGGCTTTTTGACCTCCCAATGTCAGTGGGAATTATTACTCAAGTAATTTACCAACAATCTAGTTAATAAACAAAGTTTGATCCTTCCTGTCTGCTCTCCAGGCAAATGTATGGTGTCCTCCTTTAAGGACTACCTGTCATGCAGACCTACCGAGGTTTCAGAAGAGGATTTCCTGCTTTGCGAGAGCCGCTACATTGACACAGAGAAGCAGATGAAAAAGTTCAAGGGTCTGAAACGCTTCTCATACTCTTCCAAAGTGGTGGAGGATGAGATCTACTATTTCAGGTTCGTCAGTCAAGCGGAGCGCTTCTTCTGATTTAAGGCGGTTTCTTGCCCAGTCTGATTTTTTGGTTTGTTTTCTCTTGGGCTGGTAATTTCACATAGGAAGTTGATGGTCCCACAGAAGGAAGCATCGCCTCTTCTGGACAAGAAGATCAGTGAGCTTGAGGTTAAACTGGCAGATATCGAGGATGATGATATGGAAGATATGGACGACGACGAGGAGGCCCCCCAGACGCCTTCTATGCCTCAGATGCAAACCCCTCTTGCAAGTGATATGGACACCATGCCATACACTCCTTCTCAGGTACCCATACACCTCCAAAGACCTTAAACTAAGAAGCGCAAATCTTATGTCCGAGGGCTTCAAACCTCTGGTACCAATATTAAAACTAAGACCGGTTTGTTTTTCTAACTTGCATCTTTGTTTTTCATGAAGTCCACTCCTAAGGTGAAGGGATTGTCTAAGAAGGAAGGGGCCAAGAGGAAGATCAACATGAGTGGCTATATCTTGTTCAGCAGTGAAATGCGTGCAGTCATCAAAGCTCGACACCCAGACTTCTCGTTCGGGGAGCTGAGTCGACTCGTGGGCACCGAGTGGAGGAACCTCGAGGCGACCAAGAAAGCAGAGTATGAAGGTGAGAGGAAGCAATTTGTGGGTGTGAAAGTTCTCTGACGTGAACTGAAGTAAAGACGGGAATTTTTTGTTTGATTTCAGAACGTGCAGCCAGAATAGTGGATCAACAAGAGCGTGACAGACCACCTCAGAAGCAAGCGTCCCCTAGAGCAGGTACCCCCATAGGGACAATGATGGGGGTGGTGCCTTCGCCTAGCACTATGGGAATGATAAACCAGAACATGACACCTGTGTCAGGTAACCCCTCTCAGAGGCAGCACGAGTGTTTGACAACAAGGCAGCAGGGAAATGAGGCCGGGCTGTTAAAAACCGTAATCCTCTTAATTTTCTAACCATTTGAAACTTATTTATCTCAAACCCTACATTCTTAAAACAAAAGTTTTCTTCTTTTGCTGCTGTTTCACATTATTTATGTTTTTTTATTATCACTAGCTTCATACCTGAAAGTGCATGAAAATTGACTGCATGATTTATTTTTAACCATGAATAATTTTCTTTTCAAGAATTTCATTTAATTTTCATGCTTGTTTTGCCTGCTAACATTCACAGACCCATTTGTATTGTCTGCCCCTTTCGCACACTGAAACTTTAACATCATCAGGTCTGGTAAATGGTGTGTGTGGCAGTGTTTTTTTTTATCTTTGTCCACACATCTCTTAATGCAGCAAACGTCCGTGTCAGGTTTCCTATGACATTGCATGACCGTCCGGGATATGAACGTTTGTTTTTTGTCAGCACGGCTGGGCAACAAAAGATAGTTGTACAGAAGTATATTACAGAAGATTGACATTTTAAGAGTCTACCTGGATAATTGATTTAAATCCTAATTTAAAATGTATCAGAGTTTAGTCAAATATATGATTAGCTTGGTTGCTATGTAAAACCATAATTAAGTAAGAACATTGTACCATGTTGCTAGCTTTACACAGGGATATTGCTGCTTCTGTTTACATTTGTCAACGTTTAACTATTCCTGAGCAAACACAGACATTTGCCAGAGCATTTGTGGCTTAAGGTGCATGTGTGAAAGGGGCCACTGTGTGCAGTAGTAGTGCATGTTATTAGAGGTATTAGCTCAGCTGCATGTCATTTATGCATGGATCTGTTGTTGTCCTCTCCTTGCCCTCTTCCCCAAGGCATGATGGGAGCTTACGGCCCACCTTACATGCCCATGCAGGGCCCCCATGAGGGCTTGTTGAGTGTGGCCCCAATGTCACCTCACCCTGCAGGGGGGGCCCTCCTGCCTCTTCATCTCCAGCAAGGTATGCCTGGGTACCCTGGCATGCCTCATCAGGGTAAGGGCCACTGTCCTAGCCACACCTGCTCAGTCACATCCAGTCGTGTCTCTCCTGCAGGAGGGGTTTACCTGGTCCACAGGCTGCACTGCCTAATCGACTCACCTAGCAGTCAATGCTCTCTGGTCTCAAACAACCTCTCTCAAAGTGTACTCACATGCCACACCTAAAACATACAGGATCCACATACACATTTACAGATATAATGCATGTGAAAACAAGCTACTAACATTTAACTGATATTCAAAACCTTACATTTTCACAAGTCATTGTAAAGCATTATTGTAGGTCTTAACATAAAGCAAACCAGCATGAGTTTACGACAGTTACTAAATGCACAGAAACAAAATATTGTCATTTAACAGGTATGATGGCCGCAGGTATGAATGGCATGGCAGGAAGTCCTGCAGCAGGAAACTTTATGCAGCAGGTGAGCCCCAGTCCAGAAAATACTACTCAGTTCACATACTTTTCAACTTTATATAAAATTCAGTCATGCAGCGATTGCATTTTCGCTGATGGATGTTACAAGATGGAGTAAAAATGCATACATATTTATTATGTATAGCATATTATTTTTAGGATTCAATATTCCACATGTTGTCCACATGCTAAAACGTATATTGTCATTGTTTGATTTTAGCCTGGGATGTTCAGCCCAGGACCACATGCTCCTCCACCATATCCTGGACAGGGCCAACCCTCACACCTGCAGCCCACCACTCCCATGTTTGTGGCTCCACCACCAAAGACCCAGAGGGTGCTCCACTCAGAGGCCTACCTGAAGTACATTGAGGGCTTGAATGCAGAGTCTAACACTGTCAGCAATTGGGACCAAACACTCAAAGGTGGTGTTCCTTAAGTCATCTTTTAATTTGGAGTGTGTGTAGACGCGTTCTATTGGACACAATATTGACAGTCCTGAAACTTATTATTTCACAGATTTCCCCCACAGGATTTGATTAGGTGTGTGTGTGTGTGTGTGTGTGTGTGAGACAGTGTGTGTGTGTGTGACAGTGTGTGTGTGACAGTGTGTGTGTGACTGTGTGTGTGTGTGACAGTGTGTGTGTGACAGTGTGTGTGTGACAGTGTGTGTGACTGTGTGTGTGTGTGTGTGTGTGTGTGTGTCATAAATGTATTTAAATATCACTAATGCAACAGGTATTAAAATTGTAGTAAGTAATGGATTAATTTTATTATTAAGCATAATCAGCTCAAGTGCCTCTTGTTTTTGTGTGCTTACAAAAAGAAACCTCATTCTGCTAACATAAGGAAACATGAATCTGCCTGTTAAATAAGTACTTTAATCCAAAACTTTTCTTTCCATCACAGCTCAAAGGCATGCTCACCTGACCAAAGAGCAGGAGAGCCGACTGCCAGCTCACTGGCTGAAGAGCAAAGGAGCCCACACCACCATGGCGGATGCACTGTGGCGCCTGCGTGACCTGATGCTGAGAGACTCTCTGAACATCTGTCAGGGATACAAGCTGTAACCTGTAGGACTAACTACTATAGCCAGCTCACCCACTGCTCTAATCTTCAAGCTATGGAGTTTAGGAAGGATCATAGACCATAGAAGCAATATTTTATAGGGAATCATGATCAACTTTATATTTATTAGCTAACATAAAGAGCTTGATAGTTATTTGTGTGTGCATTTTTTTTTACACCACAGGATTAATTGTGCTGCAAAATCAGTGTTCTTTTGGCTTATTGAAACTACCAAAATAAAATTCTGAATAACGTTACTCTGTTTATATTATTATTATTTTTATGTATTAGTCCCCAACAAGCGTTACTTTGTGCTTTTGTGCTTGCCCAGTTGCATTTATAAAATGTAAAGCATGAAGCCTCTTCACTATCCAGTAAATCTTTCATTATTTTGGAAGTACTTCCTCTTTGTCAATGCCACTTCCTGAAGAGAGAATCAAGATAGGGCCATTCTCTTTAGTGTTTGCCCTGTTCTCCCAATGTCCACCTCCTCACCGCCCGCATTTTGATATAAAAACAGCATAGACTGACTGTTGAAACTGGCCATTAACAAAAGCAAACGATAGTTAATCAACGTGTACTATGGAGTAACTTAAAAACTGAACAAAAGGAACGAAGAGGTGAGGTTTATTTTGTGCAGTGTCTTGTCGAGGGTCGGGGTTAGCTAACATTAGCTAGCTAGCAATTTCACCGGCTGTTCCCAGACTGGGAATTATTGTGATACGTTTAAGTAACTATTAGGTAATAAACTAGTGTCAAGTACTGCTGCTAATGAGTTGAAATTGTATCTTCGTGAAGACACCATAGCTACAGCCATTTAAGTGTTAAGGATATGTTTTACAGAGGTGGTCCTATTATGTCCATCCCATCTAACGTGTTGAAAGCTCGCATTGCTAACGTTACCCGTCGGCCTGATTTTAATTTAGAGCTCGTTAATGACCTACTGACAATAATTGCTGCTATATAGACCTTTTCACAAAGCTGGTCAAGTCATTAGGAAATACAAGCCCGCAGATGTGAGAGACATTCTCGTGTATGCATATTTGCAAGCGGTTGAAGCTCCGTATTGGAGCAGTTAGCTAGCTTGCCACCGGTTAATCTACCAAAAAAAAAAAAAAAAAAAAAAAAAAAACATCCAATTGCTCAGTTGAATTCTTATTAACAAGTTAGTTAATTTCTATAGACAACATTTGGTAGCATAAGGTATATGTTAAAATCAGTGCATGGGAATTTTAATCAAACCACAGTGAAGGCTCCAAGGGCCCCACAACACCCAGGCTGTAGTCTACACCTCCCAACCACGCACCCTGGATGAGAACAAAATAATTTGAAAGTTTCTGGATCAGCTGCATACTTCATTGACAAGCAGGGTATCGCAAAATGTTGGTGGGGAAACAATCTAAGCCAAGATAACAGTGGTGGTGTTAACGTCGGCTTTGCTCTGTTAACACATTACATTGTTTGCTTGTCCACGTTCTTGTTGGCTGTGGGTGATAAATAAAGTTTCCTCTTGTAATATTTTTACTTTATTTAGTTTAGTTTATTATAGGACCCCCATTAGCTGTGCCCTTAAGCACAGCGAGTGCTCACGGGGCCCACGTTTAAAAACATATTTAGCATTACAGTCTACATTTAAAAACATACATTAAACATTACAGTCCACATAACACATTTAAAACCTACATTAAACACTACAGTCAGCATAAATGACAAACCTAAGAAATATATAAGACAATGAGTAAAACTTAAACTAATGTGTGTGTGTGTATATATGACCTCATGACTCAATGTGTACAGTACCCAGCACAAACTACAAATCCCCAAATGCATAGCAATTTCCAAATATGATGTTCAAAGATTTTTATTTGCTTTTTTAAACATTGATCTGTGTTAATTTAGTCTAACAGTGGTAAAGAATTCCGGGGTTTATTCCCTCTGTGTGTTTTATGGAATTAGTGTTTGCTCTGGGGAGTGAAAACCGTCTTTCTGTTGCCTGACTGGTGCCATTTGTATATGATATGCATGTCCTGTTATGGTCCTGTGTTGGGATCCTGAACAAATCTCTACCTATGATGTGCATTTTTATGGGCCAAATATACAGCATTGTAAGACCTTCATGAATGTTGTTAATGCTTAAGTAAATACCAATTTGTTGACTTGTAAATTCATTAATGTTAAAAAGTCAGTGAAACTAATAACTCCTTTTATGAGTTATCTCACTATTGCCACAGATGGATTATTGTAAAGAAATGTTGTCGTTGTGCAATTTTTTGAACAAAGGGAAGGGTAGAAATATTCTGTAATTTTGACCAAAGGCAGCAGTGCAGAAACCAGAGCTCAACAGAAACATTTTTAATGTTTTTATACACAGCCTGCTTTTGTCATATAGTAAGTAAGTAAGATAACTGCTTTATATTGAGCCTAGGCTTTCTTCTGGACTGCATTGTGCTTTTTACTATAGCCAACCAATTTAGAAAATTGTGTCAGTGGACTATTGTGTCTTAAATCTTACCTGTAAGGCAACATATTCTTAGCAAAATGTCAAACATATTAAATTCATATGGGCTTATTTTTAGTTTAACAATCATAATCACTTAAAGGTGGAAAATGTATCTGGTGTAAAGTTGAATTTGAGGGTGCAAAGCTCAGTGGTTAGCAGTGTTGCCTCACAGCAAAAAGGGGCTGGTTTCAAACCTGACCCTGCTTGCTGGGGCCTTTCTGTTAAATGTTGCATGTTCTCCCCATCTCTACATGGGTTCCCTCCCATAATCCATACACATGCAGGGTCAGTGACTGGGAAACTACATTTTCCATAGATGTGAATGTGGTTGTTTTTGTTTGCCCAGGGAGTACTCTTCGTCTTGCCCATTGGGTGCTGGTGGCTCCAGTATCTGTGACAGGGACATTTTTAGATGAATAAAAATATATGTAATTTGCTTTATATGTAAAAATGGGCACATCATAGTTACTTATCTCATATCTTCACTCTCCAGGCAGAGCTTACATTCAGACCTGCTCAATCAACAGTTCCTCCCACTTTGGCATTCACCATTGCTGCACTACAAAGTTCTTATCTTGACCCTTAGCCTACGATTGACCAAGCTAGACCAACGAGGATGTCCCAGCTCCAGTTTCAGTGTCCGGCTAGCCCCATGCCTGCTGCCTCTGCCCCACTGCAGCTGGGACAACCACAGCCTGGCTACAGCATCCCATGTGCCTCAGGCACCCTACCCTCGGAGAGCGCCAGCCAGCCCATCAGGAGCTCCGCTCTCCCCGCGGGCTCAGCCACTCCCTACAATACCACCTCAGGTTTGTTTTTTTGTATTTGTTTCTTTAAAAAAAAAATTTTTTTCGTTGTTGCTGTTCATTTATGTTTTTGTGCACAATAGTAAAAAAGTAGCTTTTATTTAACCACAAACATTTGTGGTTGCAAATATCACTTGCAAAAGTGGGTATTTGTTAGATTCACACTTTTATTTGAAACCCCTCCCCCATATTGTACTGTGTATGGAGGGCTCTCTGTGTGCCACAGTCACTGCATTTGAAATGTTAAGGATTGTATGCTTCTTGTTTTCAAAGTTTTATCAAGCCCTGCATATCTTCCTCAGACTCTTTGTCTATTTGTTGTCAGACTTTGGCACTAGGAGCAGCCCTTTGTTTTTGTGTTCATGATGATGTCCATTTGCTTAGTTGTGAGAATTTCAGATCTTTTTGTTTTGTCACAGTATCTAACATGGCAAACCCTAAAGAGAAGACCCCCATGTGTTTGGTGAATGAGATGGCCCGTTTTAACAAGATTCAACCGGAGTATAAGCTGCTGTGTGAGCAAGGACCAGCTCACTCCAAGGTACTTTGAGAGCAATTTTTTTTTACAGTCAAACTGTGCTTTTGTCTTCTTTTGTCACAAGTACATGCTATTGACAGAAAATCTATTGTATTTCCTGTCTCCTGCATCTGTCAGATTTTCTCAGTTAGGCTCACACTGGGAGATCAGCACTGGGAGGCAGAGGGGACCAGTATCAAGAAAGCCCAGCATTCCGCTGCTGCATCGGCCCTTGCTGAGACAACACTTCCCAAGCCCACTGTGAGGACACCCCGCAACACAGGCAAGAACCCAGGTGGGCTCTTCCCACTAGCCCTGCCGCAATCTTTTTCTAAGGTTTGGTAACACTTAGCAGAAAATAGTTTTTCATATATAGTTTTATCTTTGGTTTGTTGGTTTTCTTTGTGTTGGCCTTAACAGAAGATGGCATGACACATACCATGGAGTTAAATGCACTATGTATGAAGCTTGGTAAAAAGCCTATGTATAAACCAATCGACCCATACCCGGGGATGAGACCACCAAACTTCAATTACAATGTCCGATCTCCAGGACCTTACCAGCGCTCTATGCAACAGTGAGTTTCCTTTACTTGGAAATGAGTAAAGAGGAAATTCTTCCTTTTTGTCCTAATTTTGAATAATTTCATGGAGTTTTTGAGATGGAAAAAATGTTGAATTTGATTATTAATTTTTTTGTCCAGGTACTATTACCCATTTCCTCCAGTGGGACCAATGTTATACCACATGGAGCTTTCCATCGGAGGCCAGCAGTTTATTGGGAAGGGACGCACACGTCAGTTGGCCAAACATGAGGCTGCTGCCAAGGCCCTGAAAGTCCTGCACAAGGAGCCAATATTACAACAGTTGCCAGTGGTGAGAAAAAAACATGCACACTCAGGATGAAAAAGTGCTAGAAAGCTTTTGTGTAATTTGGTTAGACTTTTCTTTCTTTAATATACTTTCTGCTCTTGACAGATGAATGGAGAACCCGAGGAGGAGAACCTCAACAAATCAGAAATCAGTCAAGTGTTTGAAATTGCATTGAAACGCAACTTACCTGTCAACTTTGAGGTGATTTATACTTTTCTTTTTATAGATGTTAATGGAAATACAGTGATATGTAGACAAAATGTACGACTCAGCCCAGATTCGCATCTAGTTTAAGAACATGCATCACAATTTGTCACTGTTGTTTTCCAGGTTTTAAAAGAAGAAGGTCCTCCCCATATGAAGAGTTTTGTCGTGCGTGTTGCAGTTGGGGAGTTTACTGGAGAAGGCGAAGGAAAGAGTAAAAAGATTGCCAAGAAGCTGGCAGCAGCAGCGGTGCTTGGGGAGTTGAAGAGGCTACCCCATATACCCAGTGTGGAAAAGACGCTGCCACGCATCAAAAAGAAAACCAAATCCATCATCAAGGTAATGGGACCCAAAGCGTAGCGGTGGGGAGGCAAACGTCGGGAAATACGTGTGAGCCTTGAGGTCTGTGGTACATTGCCGTTGCAAATACCCCATTAACATTGATTGAGTAAAAGGGCCAAAACTGGTCCACGTTGGCTATAGCGCCCCTAATGGCTGATCTTAGCCAAATTTGGTACAGACCCTCAGAGCGGCATGCCGAACGAGCGTTACAAGTTTTCTGTTGATAGCAATTGCTACGGCAGAGAAATTGCAATTGCAAATGACCCATTTGCATACATTGAGTTATTGGCCAAAACACATAAACGTTGATCATAGCGCCCCCTAATGACCGATCTTTGTCAAATTTGGTAAAGAGCATCATAGTGGGATGTTGAACAACAATCTCAAGGTTTTTGCTAATAGCATTTCATTTGGCCAAGATATGCTCAAGTTCATGTTTCGTAATTAGCTACGAAAATTTGTTTGGTTGTAAATTGCGCATAGTTTAACCTAGCAAAATTCTTGTTGATAACTTTTGGTCAGGTCACCTCGTTTCAAGGAACACGTGGATGTAAGGGTTTCTAATGTGCGATGTGTAATGTGGGAGTTATAGGCAAAAATATGTCATTATAGCACCCCCTAGTGTTCCATATGTGTAATTTTTGGTATGTGAAGTCCATGAACCATTGTACATCTACACTGTAAATTTGAAGTTGTTAGTGTAAATGGTCTAACAAAGTCGACCATTCGTCAAAGTGGGCGTGGCCTATGGGACCCAAACCTGGGTCCCATAGGCCACGCCCACTTTGACGAATCAGTACCCCACTGTAGGCGTGGCCTCAGGAATGGCCCTAGATGGTACCCTAAAAATATATAGATATTCGATATAAAGTTTTTGTACTTGTAGCGCCCCCTAGTGGTAAAATTAGTTGGGAAGCCCCAGAGGGTCATGGCAAACAATGATCTAAAGTTTCGCTTTGATAGCATTTACTTTGGCCGAGATATGGCAAAGTTTGTGTTTTCGTGGCTAGCTACTAGGGGTGGGCGATATGGACAAAAAATAATATCTCAATATTTTTGGTGATTTTGACGGTAACGGTAATTAGACGATATCCTTTAAAAAAAAAAAAAAAGTCCAATTTACTTAAAGGAACACGCCGACTTATTGGGACTTTAGCTTATTCACCGTAACCCCCAGAGTAAGACAAGTCGATACATACCCTTCTCATCTCCGTGCGGGCTGTAACGCTGTCTGACGGCTCCAGCATTAGCTTGGCCTAGCACAGATCCTGCAGGTGAATGGTTCCAGTAATCCTACTGCTCCAAATTGTGACAAAAGTGACAAAATAACGCCAACATATTCCTATTTACATGTTGTGATTTGTAGAGTCACAACGTGTACAAAAAACAACGTAACATGAGACACAGCCATCTTCTAACAGTAAACAAGCCGGGAACTATATTCTCAGACAGGCTTGCTGCGAGCATATCACTCCGCCCAAGTACTATATTCTTCCGCCTAAGAATATATCGACTTATCTAACTCTGGGGGTTACGGTGAATAAGCTAAATTCCCAATAAGTCGGTGTGTTCCTTTAATCACTGACGATAATAATGGGCACAATGTTGAATGAAAACAGTTCTTATTTATTTTCTTTAAAATTTAAGTATTCAAGTAAAAACAATTCAAAGACATAAAATACTAATATTATACTGATTGAACTAGTGTAGGAACATTGAACTCTGATTCAGTTGTACACCTCTGCTGTAATGTAAATTGTGCAGCATACAAGCAAGATGAAATCATAATAATAAGCAATGGGCTGTGACCTGACTGGCCCAGGTGAGGGAGAGGTGCAGTTCTGTATGCTTTCTTGATGTTAGAGTATGCATGGTCTAGTGCGTTCTTCCCTCTGGTAGCACAAGCTACATGCTGGAAAAAGCTGGGGAGTACAAACTTTAAGGACGCCTTGTTGATGTCCCCTGCTATAATATGTATTCCCTCCAGGTGATCGCGCTGCAGTTTGTTCACATGGTTAGCAGTGAGTCAAACTTGTGCTAATGTTAGCATCAGGGGCTATGTAGACGGCAGTGTGCTGTCTTCGTGGTAAATAAAATGGCCTGTATATTAGGGCTGAGGGTAAACGATAATTTATTAAACGATTAATCGGGCGATTATTTTATCGATTAGTCAACTAATCTAACGACTAATTGGACGATTAATATAACTATTATTTTTCTGTTGGTCGATTAATAAAAACCATAATGTATCTCAAATAAATACCAAAAAATTCTTAATAATGTACTTTATTAAACAACAGTTTTGCACAGCAAAATGAAAAGGCCAGCCTGTTTACTCTTTTACAGTACCAACATGACCTGACATTTTGTAGTGCAAAAAACAAAACACTGTGCAGTGCACAGTATAGACATTCCTGAGAGTGTTTAACACAATATAAAATTCCTGTTTTCAGTTTTACAGTCCCAACATGAATCTCTCCTGTACAAAGCTACTGCAATCTGCTTGCTACTGTTAGCTAGATCTAGCAGCTGTGCACTTTGGTGGTGCTAGGCTAACCAACACATCTTGGCTCTCTGTGCAGTTTGTTTGTGCTAGGTTAGTAGCTAACGTTCACGTTAGCTAACGTTAGCTACTATAGATAGCTGTGTTCTGCAGCCATAAGCTAGCTACCATTCAAGCCAACATTAGATGATAACTAACGTTAGCTAAACACAGCTGTCTAGGCGCCAGTAGCTAGCTAACGTTAACATTAGCTACTAACCTAGCACGAACAAACTGCACGGAGAGCTAAGATAGTTAGCTAGCACCACCGAAGCGCGCAGAGCTCAAGCTACACAACACACTACACAAACATGATATTAATTTAGCCAACGTTAGTACTACTTGTTATTGTCTCCTTCACGAGTGACAATGGGGTGCCTCCGTTTCAGATGCTCCCACATTGCTGTTGTGGTGGTGTGGTATGCCAACTCCATTTGGCAAAGAGCGCAAATAACGACACCTTTACGTTTGGGACTAAATTTGAAGTATTCCCATACCTTCAATGATTTAGGGTTAGGGTTAGCTAGGCAAGCTGTTTTTTTTTAAGGACTTTTTCTTTTACTGGGGCTTTTATAGGGGCTTTTTGCAGGGCGTTGTTGGGAATTCTGTGAGGAGGTTGCTGTTTCGTCCTCCATTCTGCACAGTTGCCGACAACAATCCACGGAGCGTCCGGTCTGGCCATCTCCTCCGGGATGTTATGACCCGCCTGGAAGGCTCTCGTAACCGCTGTGTTGTATCGTAGTCCTATATTAATTAGTTCAGTGTGGCTGTACTTGTATAAATATACACCGACAGGAGAGCTAGTAGCCACTGCACAATCGCGCGCCGCCATTTTTGTTGACATTAGTGAATGTGTAGCGTTCCAATGCGTGTTTTGAAGTGTTTTTTTCTAAGTAATTTAAATACTCGATAATGTCAATTTGCACATCGTTAACACAACAATGACGATATTATCGTAAACAATATATATTGCCCAGCCCTACTAGCTACGCAAATTTATTCTTGAGCAATTTTCATCTGATAAAAATTCTTTTGATAACTTTTTGTCAGGTCGGTCTGGAGATGCTACGTACAAAGTTTTGTGCAGAATGTTTGCCTGGTCTAGGAGGAGTCCAAAAAAGTAGGTTTGCGATAAATCGCGATTTTTCGCGCATAAAAGTCTAGGCGGAAGTGGCCGTGGCCTGTATCAGGAGATTCAGCTGAATTTAGCGTGGATATGTGTATTTTTAATGTGCAGTGTACGGTTTGGGAGTTATAGGGCCGAACGTGTATCTCTGCTATAGTGCCACCTAGTGGTGGAATTGTTTTTGTCCAAGGTCCTTGCAGGGATCTGGACCAGTCCTGAAAATGGCACCCCCCACCCTACCATTTTTAGTGGGACTTTTAGGCGGAGGAGAAGAATAAGAATAATCCTTAGGAAAACAATAGGGTTCCATAGCGCCGCTGGATCTGTGATCTGTTCCCAGAACCCTCGGGCTTGGACCCCTAATAATCAGTACAGACCTAAAGACTCTTCATGAAGTGATGATTAACCTGTCATGTCAACAGCTGCAGACGAGCCCAGAATACGGCCAGGGGATGAATCCCATCAGCCGCCTGGCTCAGATCCAGCAGGCCAAGAAGGAGAAGGAACCGGAGTACAGCATGGTGACAGAACGAGGTTTACCTCGGCGCAGAGAGTTCGTCATGCAGGTGATTCAACGGCAATGAAGGCATGCCCTTAGCATGACTTATGCAACATCTGTTTCTGCTTTCCTTTTCCTTTTTTTTCTTAATTTCTCACCCATTCAGTTCTTTTTCTCTGTGTTTGCTGCATGTGTTCTGGTACAGGTGACAGTGTGCGGCCAGACTGCAGAGGGAATGGGACCTAGTAAGAAGGTGGCCAAGAGGAACGCAGCAGAGAGAATGCTGGAGCTCTTGGGATATAAAGTGCCTCAACCTCAGCCCCCTAAACCGGCACTCAAAACTGATGAAAAGGTACTGCTACACCTTTTATCAAGCAAGTCTTGTAATCATGGCAGACAAGAAAGATTTGATATCTGTGACTAACCTTTATTCCTTCATGTACATATATTGTTTTTGATTTATTATATATTTATATATAGACCCCACTGAAAAAACCTGGTGATGGGCGCAAAGTGACCTTCTTTGAACCTGGCTCTGTAGAGGAGGTGGCATTGAGTAAGTGTCACTACATCTACTGGACTCAACTATTTGGCAGTGGTTATATTAGCCGCTTTCCGACCGGATGGATTTTTGTAGTTCCTAGAACATAAAATGAATAGAACCCTTTTTTTCTTGTGTTTTTCTTGGGATTTTTAAGTTCCTCTGGCCGCACTTCCTGTAACTCTTTCAGCTCCTACTTCAGGGCAGGGTCTTTTTTGCGGTTCCATTTTCAGCATAGGAACCTAGGTCAACGAGGGTCGGGTTACCTGTACAGACAGACCAACAACGGGACAATTTTAACAATTCATTCAATTCATCACTAAATTCACTTCTGACCACGTTTAGGCGAGAAATTAACTGTTAAGGTTTCAAATATAGGCAGTCTTACGAAAATTGATGCCAAATTGACAATTTGCTTTAAAGTTTTCAGAGTTTAGAAGCTCCATGAAGTGAGGCAACAGCCAGCAGACGCCTGCCCCAGCCGCTAGCTCGTCGCTCGGAAAGTCCTGCTCAGAGACCCCGCTGTAAACTGGAGGTCTTTCAGACTGGTCTCGTAAATAAGAGGCTTTTATTTCGCTGGTAACGGTTCATTTGTTTAAATATCACAACACATGTCCATCATAAGATCAACGGGAACCTGGGGTTAACTGTCTTTTCAGAGTTAAACTCCACAAGCGCTGACCGGACACACACACACACACACCCACACACCACACACACACACACACACACACACACACGTGTCCACACGTCCACAGCGCAGCAGGCAAAGGCGTGGCGAGAGAGATACCCGTTTCTCTTTGGGAGACTTGATTAAATTATGACAAATATGCTACATTAGATTTAGTATTTAGTTCATCATTTTTTTTGGTGTATTTGTTTTCTGATTTTAACGCTATAAAGACCGTGGCCGTGCTTGCATTACTCCCTTACCCCTCCTACCAGTTCCTATGGCTACTTGGCCAGTGTGACTGCAAATGGAAAAGACAGTTTTGGGGGAGAGTAATTAGTAGATCTGCTTAGAAGTGGACTCTTCCTATAACTACGTTCTTGTAACTACTTGGTCAGAAAGCGGCTAGTGTGTAATTAACGCTGTTATTTTGGTTGTGCTAATGCGGCCATCACAAATGTGCTTTTACTTTGAAGGTTCCAAGGAGGAGGACTTCCGCCTGCCTTACTTGAGCCACCAGCAGCTACCTGCAGGTATTCTGCCCATGGTCCCTGAGGTGGCTCAAGCAGTCGGGGTCTGCCAAGTATCCCAGGCCAAGGACTACAGTCGAACTGTACCCAACCCAGGCAAGGCCACGATCACTGCCATGATTGCCAATGAGCTGCTTTACGCAGGGACATCACTGACTGCTGAGACTATCCTAAAGAACAAAAATAATCTGAACCAACTGCCCCACGGACCCCTCACCAGGCCTTCAGAACAGCTGAGCTTTCTTGCATCGGTGCAGAACCTGCAGGTAACTTGACAGCATGCCCTGCTTTAGCAAATTCAATAAGGCTAGTATGCATTTATTTTAAACTACAAGAAGGTCAAGATTCATTGACATATTTTATTTGCTTGCAGGTGGAATACAAAGATTTCCCCAAAAACAATAAGAATGAGTTTGTGTCACTAATAAACTGCTCCTCCCACCCACCGCTCATCAGTCATGGGATTGGGAAAGATGTAGAATCCTGTCATGATATGGTGAGAAGGTTTCTTTTTTTTGTTTTTACTACAAAATTGTTTAAAGGTTCAGTAGGTCATTTTAACATATTTGCTGAAACTGTCACTGAATCCTGACAGTATGCAGGGCTTAAAGTATTCCGGCACCGTGCCGGATCTCCGGCGTGCGGCCGTGAGAAAAAAAGAAAAAGAAAAACTTTCATGCGGTTTAATGTTTTCGAGTCAATTGATTTCACATACCAATCATATGAGAGGAACGCAGCTCTAAGTAATGCAGGGCTTAAAGTACTCGGGCCTGGTGCCGGATTTCTGGCGTATGAATATTTTAGAAAAATAAATAAATTAAAAAGTCCACATGGGATTTGTTTTTGAAGAGCTGGGTTTAACCAATCATCGAACTTCCACCTACCAATGAAATGAGTTCTAGCCAATCGGATGCCAAGTTGGGCGGGTCTTTGCTGAAAAGCGAGAGTGCGGTGTGGTTTCCGTGGTAACGCGGCTAAAAAAAATGGAGGCAAAGTTGCTCAAACTTGGCGCATGTAGATACAACTTTAGTTGAGAAAGGAGTTAAAAACAAATGGTGCTGGGCATGAATAGAGGACAAGAGGAAAAGGGTGGAGATGGGAAGCATTTAGCACTTGGTGCATGAATTTTGGGAATCAGGTGCTTGCTTCTGCAGCGCATGTTCAAGGAAGATACTGTACGGCAGCAGCGGTAAGAAAGTGCTCGCTAGTCATTAGATGCTGGTCACAAAGCTTCGGTCCGTGCACTCTGTCCTACGAGTACGTTACCGGCAACGACGGCTACCGCTGCGACTGTTCCTTCATTGACCGACCGTGTTTACAAACAATACGTGTGTGCGCGTTCATAGCGGAACACGATTTGTAACGATGTTTTAACGATGGCCACTGTGTAAAAGCTACCTGAAGCCCAAACTGCCTTGACAAAGCTGTCTGTTTGGAATCAGCATGGCAGTTATTGAAACTTAACAGCCTTGTCCCAGAGCTTAGACATCTAGCTGTATGAAAAGCTAAACAATGCAAAGTTTTTAATAATTGTACATGAAGCAACTAATGTCAACATGGACACAATTATTAATGTACTAATTCGCTTTTTTTATGATGACCTGGCCAATGTCACAACACCTAGAAAGTTTTGTTTTCACAATGATTCATTGTAGGGTTGTGATATTATTGCAATATGTACATCTCCATTGACTCTTAATTTAACATATGGTTGGAAGAAGTAAAAATTGATTCAAAACTTTTTATTTCTTAAAAATTATGACTTTTTTATTATTGTGTAATGTAAGAAGGACTTTAACTGTTTTGCCAGTCAAATTGACTTTAAGGAGTACATATTGAAACATTACACTGTGGACCCCCACCTACCCGTTCCAAAAAAAGTTTCAGGCTCAGGATTTTTTTTCACTTTAAACCCTGAGTATGACATTAGGCAGATTGTCTGTGAAAATAATCATGTTCCTCTGCCTCCCCCTAGTGCCCCCGAAAAAAAAAAAAAAAAAAAAAAAAAAAAAAAAAACGTGAGCCGAGGACCCTCTAATGTAGTGACCTGGCCAACATGTTGAAAACAGTCAAGCCAAAACTTTGCCCCTGGCCCACCAGCCAGAACAAACTTTCTCCTTTTACAGCTAAACAATACACTAAAATAGGTTACTGAAAACATTTGAGGTGAGAAATAGGCAATGCAGTAACAGAATCCTAATTTATATTTCATCAGCTCTTCCTAGTTTTACAGTTTGACTGCAGTTCATGAGTTGTCATTGACGCTGCGTTAGAGACTCCTTGGCTCGGATTGGTTGTTTTCCTTCTGCTATTAGGAACACCAAGATGAGGCAGATGAATGTGATTTTTGATTCATATAGTACTGTCAGGATATAGTGAAAGTTTGAGCAAATGTGACATTTTATTTTTTACGAAAGTTACTAACTGTAGCTTTTAACTAGCTTATGTCTAGAATGCATCTGTCAAAATTTAAAATGCTATACAATCTTCCAGCCAAAATGTGGACGTATTTGGATGCCTCAGGAAGAACCAGGTTATTGTTGATAAAAGATAACCAATAGGAAAAAAAATGCTGAAAATAAGTGGCACAAACGTATATAACCTTTAACAGTATCAGCCCTTGCATGACCTGCATGTTAAGTTACTTAATGAAACAAAGTTGAAACATGTTTAGCGTGGTGACAAGGTGCTTAATGAAATGTCAAAATTGCAGCATATGTATTGTCGCTCACAATAACCTCATCCAATGAAAACCAAGCAGGAAGGAGTATTTTATACGGTGTCATATGGTGTAATTCCTGCAATGCATTTTCTGCTCCTAAATACAGACGTGCTCAAATTTTTTGGTACCCCTCCACAAAAAATTAAGAATACACAATTTTCTCTGAAATAACTTGAAACTGACAAAAGTAATTGGCATCCACCATTGTTTATTACATATGTAATAGAAATCAAACTTTGCTTTTGATTTTTTATTCAACATAATATTTTAAATAAGTAAACAAATGAAAATGGCACGGACAAAAATGATGGGACCGCTAACCTAATATTTTGTTGCACAACCTTTGGAGGCAAGGGTTGCTGAATTCCAGTCTGGCTTTTTTATGTTTTTCTTTCAAAAGTGGAGTCCTCCTGGGTCTTCTTCCATGGAGCCCACTTTCGCTCAAAAGCGACGGATGGTGCGATCAGAAACTGACGTACCTTCACCTTGGAGTTCAGCTTGCATCTCTTTGGCAGTTATCCTTGGTTCTTTTTCTACCATTCGCACTATCCTGTTCAATCTGGGGTCGATTTTCCTCTTGCGGCTGCGCCCAGGGAGGTTGGCTACAGTTCCATGGACCTTAAACTTCTTAATAATATTTGCAACTGTTGTCACAGGAACATCAAGCTGCTTGGAGATGGTCTTGTAGCCTTTACCTTCACCATGCTTGTCTGTTATTTTCTTTCTGATCTCCTCAGACAACTCTCTGCTTTGCTTTCTCTGGTCCATGTTCAGTGTGGTGCACACAATGATACCAAACAGCACAGTGACTACTTTTCTCCATTTAAATAGGCTGAATGACTGATTACAAGATTGGAGACGTGTGATACTAATTAAAGAAACTAATTAGTGTGAAATATCACTATAATCCAGTTATTTATCTTTTCTAAGGGGTATTAACAAATGTGTCCAGGCCATTTTAGAATATCTTTGTAGAATAAGCAATAATTCATCTCTTTTCACAGCTTCTTTGCTTTATCTATGACATACCAAAGGCATGCAAGTATACATGATGAAATAGCTTTCAATTTCATCACTTTTCAGGAGGAATGAAGCATTATTTCAATGAGCTGTAAGGGTACCAATAAATTTGAGCACGTATGTATATCAGTAAAGGCCTGTTTTGTCCACAGTCCCGTTCACTGATCTTGAACAGAACAAAGCACAGCCAATATGACTTTTATTTCCTTAGAATGGTAGGGAAAGTCTTCAAAGGTCCCAAAATGGGAGCCGTACGTTGGCTGCCTTGTGGACACCCAAACCTTTTTGTCGAAGAATACCTACTACCAAGACAATGCATCTTGGCTGTACAGGGTTGCACTTAATGGAGTATCAGTTGCCTCTTAAAAATGGTCACTGCAATAACCTGCATTGTTCTTCACCTCTACAGGCTGCATTGAATATACTAAAGTTGCTCTCGGAGTTGGACCAGCAGTTAAATGAAAGGACAGGGAATGGACCAGTCTCTCGGTAAGTTGTGACAAAAACTGTCTCTCCACGTACTTATAGCTGCGTTTACAATAAGCCTTTCATTCCGCTAATAATCCTGGTCAGTAATCGGAATACAAATGCCTCATTTAAACACTTAAGTCCGTGTAAAATGGCTTGTTCTGAAGATGTTTGTCACTTGTGCTCTCTCCTAATTTCCCAAGTGCTGCCTGTTTCCTAGGGAACCTTAGGAGATAATCTATTCATTTTCTGACCATAAAAGGAAGGCTTCGCTTTTGGTTGGATTTTAAAGTTTGGGACTGATTAACCGTTAACAGTGACGCTATGTGTGCCTTGTTTTCCACAGGTGTGGCAAGCAGGAAATCGACGGTGACTTGCACCTCAAACAGGCTAACTCAAGCACATTGACACAAACCCTGGATGGCACGGTTTAGATCATCAGGTTTGGTTGTCTGTAAAAGCACTAGAGAAAACTCAGACACTGTGTTCTTAGTTTTAGAAGGCTACAGGAAGCTTTTGGTCACTGTAGGCTCTAAACCGTCACTGTTCATATTCATCGTTCCAAAATGTTCACAGTTAAACAAGATTGATAGGAAAAAAAAATAGCTTCTTCCCCTTGATGTTGTTTAATTGTTCACAGTATTTATTTTGTTGCTTGGTAGAAGTAGCTGCATCCTAGTCAATGAGTTGGGAGTTTACTTGGTGAGGGGGGGAGAAGCGATAAACTGTGAATTCTGTTCTGTTTTGCCTATAACTTGTTTCCTCTCTGTGAGACCTTCTTATTCTAGTTTTTAAGTCTTTTACGTTTTATCCTCTGCTGAGGTGGTTCATTAAACAGGTTTGGAACCATCTTTTTGTCTAGGGTGCAGCTGGCGAACCTCTGTTGATTTTCCTAGAGTGCTTTATATCAACAACCACAAGTGAAGTGTTATTGACATTACCATGTAGGGCTGGGAAAAACTTGTGACTAAATGTAGCGTGTGATATAATGTGACGACGTCTCTGCTGTGTGTGGCAGGGACATTTCCCTGTTGCGTCAGCTTCCCTGATACTCCCTTTTCCTCCCTTATGTCAACCTCCCATCTCTCTCTCCGCTCCCCATGGTAATTAAAGTTACGTGCTTACATGCACAAAACAAAGCCCTCTATTATTTTGTCGTCTTCTTTACCTGCTAATGGCAGAATATATAACTTAAAAGTTTAGGTTATCTAGGGCTGTGCGATAATTGAATATAATTTATTTACTTTCAGTGGTATCGTATCTTGATGATGACATAATCCTATTGTGTGAGCATTTTATACCTTTCTGTTTTCCAAATGAACACATAAGTAAAACCTAACAAGATGGGTTATTTAAGTTGTCATCCTTCAGAACTACTTGTGTATCTGTTTACAGTGCTACCAACAATTTATTTTCAATAAAGAATTCAGTCAATAATAATAGAAAAAGTCTAAAAAAAGTATAGCTACTTAAAAAAAAAAAAAAAAAAAAGTAACACTGGATTACATGCATGCATCCTTTCCTATGAGTCCCTTGTGCTTAGGTTTGAATCCAGCCCTAGAATGGCATACTCCAACACTGAAACTGAATTGAATTTTATGGCTGTTGCTTAATAAGTGCTGACTATAAATAGTATGAAAAATGCGGTTTGATTTTATGAAATATAATTTGAAATATCAAATATTGCTCAGCCCTAGGGTCCATGCAAGCATCTGTGTTGTTTACATTTGATCAATTCTGATGGTGATTCTGCTTATCAAATCCTAATTCAGATTCTTCTGATATTTGAGAAAAACAAATTGAAAACAAAAAGCACATATATTTTTATCAGAATGTATCTGCTATGAAGACTTATGTCATATAATGATGGGGTGTTCAGGGATTTGTTTTAATATGAAGCTAAAATCAAGCAAAATGTACATCTTTATTTTTTATGCAAAAGTTTGCTGTTTTCCATATTTATTTAGTGGCCAAACATGAGCTCATTCTGGGAAATTTTGACTTAAGACATTCTAAACTACATTCTTGCTTTATGCTGTAGGAAATACTTGATCATTAGTCTCATCCTTAGTCTATTCATCACTGCTGTCTTTTGAGATTAGCCACACTTGTAAAAACTATGTGTGCATTGATTGACACATGCATAATTCGCAAGATAGAGGGAGAAAGTGCAGTAGCTCCAAAATTGGCCACTGAAAAGGAATCCGTGAAAAAGAAAATTAAAAAAAAAAGCATGTTTCTGAAAGAATTCATGGTAACTATACTTTTTCGATCCTGTTTTACCTCAAAACCGGTTGGTAATACCCCTCTACTTACCGCTAGCATAATTGCATTATGCCTTTATCAGCCTCTTTTTGCTACATGTCTTTAGTTTACAGGAACACAAGCATGCAAGAGTGTGTTTAGAGTAGTGGTTTGCAATTATTTTATTTTAGGTAACATAATACAGCACAATATTCTGGTAAATTATTAATTTACAGATATTAAAGACACTCCGGTTCCCCTTTTGGCCAGTCCAGCATCCAGTCACTGTTCAGTATCTTATTTTGTCATTGGGGAAAACGGTTTGAAGGGACTTTAAACTTTATCTGAACATCATTTTAAATGTTTTTGGGGTGCTGATGACCACTTGGCTGAGTCGTCATCTATTTCACACTAATGATTGATCAGTCTAAAGATCTAAAGCCCCCTCCGACTGGCCTTTGCATTACTTCAGATTATCTGTATGTTATTGAATCCTGGCTGTATAGCTGGGCAGTTTGGCCCACTGCTGTCCAAACCAGCAGAAGGATTTTTTTTTTTTCATTTTTTTTGCAAAGAAAATTTGATATAAATGTTAAGGTTTTGACTCCCAAAAGTTGTCTTAACTGTACTTAGGTACGGTTATGCAACCGTAACGGCTTGATTAGACATTTGTTTCCTCCTGGTGTCAATGAAGGGGTACATGCATCTGTCGGACCCCATGAAACGATACGTAACCACATTGGATTCCCATGGCAACAATCTGAAAAGGAACATAAATGGTATATCAGCTGCTAAGCAATGGAAGTGCACAAAAAAAACATAGTCTCTGGTTAATATGAAGGTGTAGCATTGTACTCACGCTCTGCAAAGAAAAGGCAGGTATGTGAGACGAGGGATGCACACTAATGGTTGGTCTATCAGGATGGCATTCATGGCCTGCTCAACACAGTACTGGGGCTCCAGGGGGGGTAGGAGCAGTTCCACTTCCTCCCTATCAGTAGCACCAAAGGACAAACGTTTTTATGAGCAAACTCATACATAAGCAGCCAGAATGCCAAGCAAACATACCCATATTCCTGATCTGCATTTTTGTTGTACAGTCATAGAAAGGGATTTAGTTTAGCATATGAACAGAATTGTTCAGAACAATTACTGCAAGAAAGCCTTTATGAGAAAATACGTTCTACAACTAAACCTCGAAGAACAGAGACGAGCCAGGAAGTGTTTAATACTAGAGTTGAAATGCACCTTTTTTTTTAAGCAAAGAACAGAATGATGGATATTTGGTGTGTCTCTTTGTTGGTTGGGTCTAAATCACTCCATCCAGATTCTAGTAAATCCAGTGGATGTGATTGAATTAAGCAGTACTATGTGATAATTCTGTTGACATACCGTATCTTGCAGCCTTCAAACATGCCTGTGTCCACGATATAGGGGCACACAAGAGTAGTCTTCACTCCTTCAAACTCCTCAGTCAGCAGCTCATGGGCCAGAGACTCGTGGAAGCCGACTGCAGCAAACTTACTGGCACAGTAATCCTGTCTCAAACAAAAAATCACTTGTTCACTGTTCACAGTATTGAATATTTACACAATTATTTGTGACTTTCCAGACCTACAAAGAATGCTGTTTTGCAATATGTATTTGATTCAAATACATATCACAAAACAGCATTCTGTATTTGAATGTGTCACTTAGTTTGCTAACAAAAGTGTGTGAAAGACTGCAGTAAAGCTGTCGTATCTTAGCGTTACGGGGATGTTTCTCCCTCCCTGGTTCACCTCGACACAAGCTGTGCTGAAGAGACCAAGGATGCTGGCGATGGTGATAATGTGTCCATGATTCTGGGCCTTCATCTGAGGGAGGAAGGCCTTCACTGTCTGTCTCAGATACACACACACACACACACACACACACACACACACACACACACACACACACACACACACACACACACACACACACACACACACACACACACACACACACACACACACACACACACACACACACACACACACACACATTGTTGGATTGCAGCAAGTTATTATGAGACAACAACCCGTGCAGGGTTCATACGACTTACAGTGATTTAAATGTTGCTCAGTGTGGAGGAAGCTTATGTTGCTCGAGCAGTTTCATATTAAGAGGATTTATGTGGGAATCCTGTGTAGTCTATAGTGTAATGAGGATAAAGCTGTTAACGCAATACATTTTACATGTCATGTGTCACACTGTGCACAATAACCTGCTCTGTATAACATCTGATGCTATAAAGATTTGTACAATGTGGAATTCAAAAGCTTAATTTCCAGCTCTCTTAACTTTCAGCCAATATCATCAAATCATTTTATCTGTGTTTCATTTAGAAAGTGTGCCCACCTACAAAACATTGCCGATTTAATTTTGAGACATATAATAATGCTTACTAATCAGGGAACAAAATGAATAAAGGTGGCCCACCATCAAAGCCATCAATGTGTGTGCAGCTTTACGTTTGATTAAATAACATTGCTGACGTGTTTCTGCCAAAGCAGTTTATTCACTTATATAGGCCTACAAGACAATGATTGAATTCCACCCACAAGTGAAATGTCTTTAACACATTTCATGACTTAAGAGTTCTCACCCAGAAGAGGGCATGGCAGTTGACTTTCATGGTCCTCTCTATCAGTTCATCGGGACAGTCTAACATGCGCTCCCCAGCCACCACTCCAGCGTTGTTCACCAGCATTGTAACGTCCTGGCCCAGGTCCTTTCGCACAAGCTCTGCGTTGCGATACACATCCTCCCTGTTGGTCACATCCACCGTGTAGGTGTGCGCCTTACCCCCCATCTCACGCACCAGCTTGGCTGTCTGCTCGTTGAAACTGCCGTTGATGTCCCACAGCACCACCTCTGCCCCATGCTTGGCGAACTCCTGAGCAAAGAGACGACCCAGGCCGCCACCTGATCCGGTGATCAGCACCAGCTCGCCATCAATTGGCTTGGTGCGCGGGCGCAGGACGACCCGCAAAGAGTTGCGCAGGATGAAGTAAATCACATCCAGTAGCATCATCTGGAGGTCCATTAGAAAAATCATTTTGATCTACTGCGGATGGTCTTGATTGTAGTAACCTATGGATTCGACTTCACACCTGTTACCTGTGAAGGTGTGTTTCCTACGGCCTGACTACGTGTTAGATTGTGTGAGTAAAAAAATATGCAGACAGCCAAGCTGGCGTTTACCTCATTCTGTGACCCTCAGCCTCCATAGTGGTTTATTTAAACACTCTCCTCCTGGATTAGAGGAAATACCTACCAGATTAGAGGAAATGCTTACCTCCTAATAAAGCCACTTTTGTTGCAAGCTGTAAATCTATGCATTTTCACTTTTAGGCCCACTACCCGCCAGATGGTATTAGACTGAGTTAAAGAGTCTTGAAGTTTCAGGGTCTTTGTAGGACATTATTCATTGTTCACAGTTTGCACATACTCTACACGTGAAACTTAAGTTAGGCTACCTCTAAATACTATTCTTACACATAACCTATGAAAAACCTTTATGTAAATGTATATGTAACAAATCTGCATTATGTGTGTGTTAACGTTTAATTTTAAAGCTTCTCAGTATGAAGAGAAGGAAGGAACATTAAAGTTGAGGAGGAATAATGCATGCTCACACTGAGGTGAAATGGGACAAATTGGTGATTTTTCATCATTGGTTCCAATTAATTCAAGGCCCCGACTATATATAATCGACTACAGCATCCAAAAATTTCCACTTATTTTGGGAGGATCTCAATGCAGTTTGTTTCCATAATCCAACCTCAGCTGTAGGAATAATGAATATTTTTAAGTAATACAGAAGTAAGAAAATAAGATTCAAGAGCTGCTATTTAACTACAAATACTCTAATCCTCATACTGCAGATTCCCAGACATCTTGTACATGTACATATAGACAGTGCAGTGGCTCAGAGGTTAGCACTGCTGCTGCCTTACAGCAAAGTAAAGCAGTAAGATACATTTTACAACCTTTGCTCCCAGGTCTCCCTCTGTCCTGCAATCATAAGAAATGAGAACATAAGGAGATTATGTACATGTAAAATGTAAATCTCTGCATTGCTACTTATGTCTCAAGAAAGCTGCTTGTTGTGTATCACGTTTTTGTTTTCTATAGGTTAACACTGCCAGCTTTGTTTACTTCCTAGGTTGGCATGTGAGCCGTTTTTAGAGATTTATACGAGTGAATTTGAATTTGAAACCTTTATTATAAACTGCACTTAAATTCACTGTTCATCATGGCTTTTTCACTACTTTCTATTCTGTATATAGAAATTGTGAGAGCTAATTCGTCACAATAAGCGTCTTTGTTATTGTTGTATCTTAGTTGAAATTGATACAAATAATGTAAAGATTATGTGTCCTAAAGAAAATTTTGATATTAAACAACAACATTTTAATGTGGTGGAGCTTTTTTATCTCACACATTTTTTTTCTACAATACAGAATATATTTACAGAAATGTGTCATGGCTGTATGGAAGTTAGTTAAAATACTGCCAAGAATGTTGCCTTACTGTGACATGAGGACACTTGAAAACAGCAGCAAAGATCTACCTGTATATTGGCATGCAGCTCTAGTTATGTGAATTTAGTGTGGATCAGTTGTGTCTGATTGTTTTCCAGCCAGGTTCCCTGTTTGATATGCAATAAAAATGATACATTTTCAATGTTTTCTACTGGCGGGAAGTCATCCAACCCTGGACCATTTGTGTCTTTTTCTTTTTCTGAGTTTATCAAATCTGTGCAACTGTTCATGGTCCAAATGTTAACAACAATTAGTAATTGGTTGGGAGCACTGCTAGAAACTAAGCCTACTGTGGTATTTCAACGGTATTTTGATATTTTGAAATCAAAATATTGAAGTTTTCTGGTTAAAAAAAAATAGATAAGAAGAGAAATGTAAGAACAGGAGAGAGGGCAAAAGTGGTATCCAGTTAGTGCTGACTGTCTGTTTACTGGAGCAGTAAATAGCCGTCATCTCTGCAACACTGTTTTGTAGGGGGCCAAAAGGTAGGGCCACACCAAGGGAAAGGGATCCACAACTGCCATTGGTGGTAATGGTAATGTTTTTCACTTTGTCTACAAATGTTTCTCTCAATTCTTAAACTTGAGCCTGTGTTGTTTTGAGCAGTATAATCCTTCAGCTCCCTCCAGCAGCTTTCTGCTCCTATATATTCTCCCTTGACACACAAAGCAGAAGGCTACTGGGAATCTTAGTTGGAGTGGAGGCCTGCACTGTCCACACTGTTGTTCTTTTGCATGAATAACCTCAACCATAGGAGTTTCATTAATCCACTCTTTTCACATGTTGAGGCACACATGGGCCTGGGAAGCTGGCTGCCTCACCAACAGATCAGACAGAGAGAGAGAGAGAGATAGAGAGAGAGAGGCCATGAGAGACTTTTTGTGGTTTTGCAAGTGAATGTGGATTTTTGTATGGCTTCCGCAGAATAATGTAAAATGCCTTGCAAATGTATCCCAGTTAGGGTGGGCTTACTTTTCATTCTGTTTCTGCCACTCAACACCAGTAATTGTGTTGAGTGTATCTTTCATGATGCATTGGTAAGATCAGGAAAGCAATGCATGTTGTGAGGTAGCAAATTAACCGTTTGACGTGTGTTGTGATTGTGTATTGGTCTAATAGATAAAATCTCATGTTTGCCAAACTGATCTTACATAGCCAAGCACAATTGAATTCGCCTATGTGGGCAAACTGTTTGTCTCAGTCTAACCCTTTACTTACAGTGGTGAACTGTTCCTTTAAGAGATAGAGCGTTGACACATGAATCACTGCCAACTCACCGAACAGAGGTTGAACTCCTGATGGTCGCATTGCTTACCACATATGATAAAGTGTTAATATTAAGACGTTTAAGTACTTTAACTGGACAGTACTTTAAAACACTTTTCTGGTGAATAACTTCATACAGGGATTAGGCTACCGCTAAGTCGTTTTTGCATAAAAAAAACCCCCTTCCTGAACGTGTTGAGGTAGCCTACATGGTGTGATGGCAGTCAGGAGGAGCAGCTCTTTCACTTTGGTTTGTCTCGGTGTGTCTTTGTTCCTCATCGGTCCGTGTCAGTCGGGCTGTCGGGAAACAGGTCTGTGTTGCACCGGCCGGGACCCGTCATGCATCAGCAAAGGCTGGAGGTCTGACCGCTCCTATGGCACCTGCTACTGCGACCAAGCCTGTGTGTCCACCCTGGACTGCTGCCACGACTATGACACAGCCTGCCCAGGTAGGATGTGCTGATAAAAAAAAAAAATCTTTTTCAAATTTTAAACATAGAAATCCATTAGCCTACAGTACAGTGTGATGATATGAAGTTTGTTTAAGACTGACTTATTTGCTCAAGAGTTTGCAATAAAATACATAGACTACATGAGGAAAAAAAAATACATAAATGTCCAAAAATAGAAATAATACAATTATTTTTACAAAATTCTATCATTATGATGTATTAAAAGCCACCTTTGTATGATATGGAACACTGGGTGGCTTTTCAAAATGTTTATAGTGAGACTATATATCCTATTAACAGGAGGCCTACAGTGTCACTGAAATGTTCTCATGTGTTGGCAATAATTGACATCTTGATCTGTAGACATCTGACAACTATAAAAGGAATTTTTATGATTCTGGTTTAGTTTCTTTCCCCCTCAGCTGCATGTACTCTTCTCCCTCAGCGCTGTCCTGTGTAGTGAGCGAGTGGACAGAGTGGTCAGGCTGTGCCGAGCCCTGCAGGGCCACAGTCCGCAGGCGGAGCCGGAGGATCCTGCAGGAGCCGCTCAATGCAGGCAAACCCTGTCCCCATCTAGAGGAGCACGCCGGCTGTGCAGAGTACTGGTCTCAGCAAGGGAACTGCCACAACCCTCTTGGTGAGGAAAATCTACCTGCATCTTTCCGCACATCCATGTGATCATCACATTATTGTCTGACATTTGGTGGAATTACTTTATGCAGTTATCCACCTAAAGACAGCAGGATTTGTGACGAGGAAAGTTATCAAATGAAAATTATGGCTGGCTAAAAGAGCCACTTAGTAAACAGGGTTATTCTAAAGTGTGATTAGGCCAGGTCACATCTGAAGTTAATGACTGCAATGTAAAAAATAAAAACACCCCTTCATTGTTACCTGACCTGTAATAGACAGTAAAAATCAAATAATACTGAAAACCACATTACAGTATCCTTTCATACACCCACGTCTGATTAACCGATCAGAAGATTATTACACAGGATTTTTTACCGCCTTGTTGTCATTTTAGATATGTCAACAGTGTTAGATAGTAGAAATTTAGACTTGATGAGTATACAAGTTGTGATAATCCTACATGTGCAGTCTTTAATCATTTCATTAATATGTATATTAGCACATGAGAGAAGCTGTTTCCCCCAGCATGCCAGGCTGTTTTCCCATCCCATGCTCATTTTAAATTAAAGGTATTGCAACATATGGTCACATGTAATGTTCTTACCATGCTCCCTCTGCAGTCCCAGCACTGATTATCGCGGGTGGCTATGGCAACGCCAGGAAGAAAAGAGATATCCCTGACAGCAGCGACATTATAGGGTAAAAGGTTCAGAGAGGCTTTTTGCCTGTAATATGTTCCTATGTATTTTCAATACGTTTTTAGTCTGAGTTTGGTGTGTGTGTGTGTGTGTGTGTGTGTGTGTGTGTGTGTGTGTGTGTGTGTGTGTGTGTGTGTGTGTGTGTGTGTGTGTGTGTGTGTGTGTGTGTGTGTGTGTGTGTGTGTGAGAAATAGGTATTGTGTCCAGTTTCAGTTGACCTCTCTGACAAAAGGATGCCAGCAGAGTTCAGGCCCACACACCCAGTGGATGCAGCACCTGAGGGAGGGGCATCGTGTGTGTGTTGAGTGCCAGCCGCCTGCTCTCGCTGCTGGACAGACACACTGTGCTGGAGATGGAGAGGAAAACGACGAGGGCAGGTAAGAATGGAATAAACGGAGAGTATGCTTTGTAAGATTATTAGAATGTTTCTTGTCACATCACAACTTGCCTTTTGTCACCATGATAAAAAAGAAAGGAAAAAAAGAAGTTATGTTTAACAGCTATTTGAATCTTTGAATTTAGAAAGCCTCACAAATTTAAGCTTGTGTTGTTCAGAAAATGTTAATGACCAGAAGAGAAAGATAAGCTATTTGTTTTTCAAGCCCAGCTAAGACTTTATTCAACCATGAAATTAGCTTGAAGTTAATTTACTCATATGTAAAGAAACTCAGTGTTGCACATAACTTCACTAATAAAGGTGACCTTTCCGCCTCACCCTATGGCAGAGTCAAGTATTCTTTAATTACCAGCCAGAAAAAGTATAACACACGAGTAAATTAGAAAGTGAATGCGGCTGTTATTACTCATATTAAAAACACATCTCTTGTCCTTCGGGTCTCAAAACATCTTGCCAAAGGACTACATTTGAAAAATAGCCGGTTGGCTAACACTGGCGCATTTACAGAAATGTTGATTAATGTGCATTGTCCTTATAAATAAAAAAATTAAAGGATTAATAATAGGTAATAATGTTTACATAGAAAAGTGAGTTACAAAATACCACAAATATGTGTATAAGATGTATTTGTTTGTTTGGTGCACTATGCACAGGAAATGTGATTATATTGTATTCTGGGCATAATCTCATACAAAGTCACACACTGTTCTCAAATCGCTCCCTTGGACCGGAAAATTCTTTTTTTATTGTTCATTGAACAGCATCCAACCATTATAAATACACTTTTTTGCCTTCTTGCCGAGAGCTAGATGAGAAGAACGATACCATTCGTATGTCTGTACTGTAAATATGTAGCTGGAGCCTTTAAGGATATATTTAATTATAATTCGGAATTAGGATAATTGTCACTAGTAGCCCACTTACCATAAAATTGCATTGTTAAAACACCATATTCCACCATATTCAATTATTCTAAAAACCTCAATGGAATTGACAGTGTTGTTTTTGAGAGCAGTCCATTTGCATCACTTAAAGAGGACTGTGGAGTTTTTTTGGAAAACCAACAAAAGTTATGTTTAGTGTTCCTCAACAAAATGCATTGTGTGTATATTTGAGGTCTAACAAAAGTGATGAATACATTTCTTTCCTCATAAAACACTTGCAAAGCTAATTTTACGTTGAAAAGATTAATTGTTTACATCCATGTTGACTAGCACTAAGTCTTCTTCTTTTCCGCCTTTGTTGACGCATTGCTGCATATCTTGGAGCATTTCTGCTACAAGTAGATTGGTGTGACACCATTGGCAGGAATGTGTTCACCCATGTGCACGTCCTCCTATGTGTGCATGAGACAAACAAAATGGGGAACCACTCATAGAAAAACTGCTCCATAGCACTACTAGAGGTAAAAAAACAAAACACCACAGAAAACCTTAAATCCCAAAACACATTCATACTACCTTTAACCCTAACCTTATCCACAGGACAAACATTGTCACACTGCATTGACAATGGTATCTGCAAAAATCTAGCATGCATAAGTCTGTTCTACCTGCTTCTGTGTCTGTATTTTGAGAGGCGCAGTGGTGGATAAAGTATCGATATGTGGATCACTTGTGATGAAACTGTTTTTTTTTTATTATTTTTTTTTATTATTTTTTTTCTTCCCAGACCACTGATCTACAGCCTATCTCTTAGATCTGATTGGTAACAGTGAGGACTACCACTAGATGGCAACATTGTTTATCTCTTGGATTTAAAGAGAAATTGTGTGATCACTAACTCATTCCTTCCTCCCTCCCTCCCTCCCTCCTTCCTGCAGAAAGCAGTCTCTCCAGTGGCAGGCTGTGGGAAATCCTCGATGCAGGGGTGTGTGGAGGCGTGTTGGGAGGCTGGAGGCCTGCTCCTGCCCAACAGCCCGCAGCTTCCTATTCATCTAACCTCCTCCTTCCTTCTGTTAGCCTCCCGCCTGTACATATTTACTCAGAGTTGTGTATAAAAAACAATCTGCCAGAATAATTAGAAACCAGCCAGAATAATAAACACTGGTCGCTAATCTGATCTATTAAAGAGTGCTGGTCAATGCTTAGTTGTGCCTTCTCCAAATTAGTGCAACAACATGTATACATTTTATTAATATGGCTAAATGTGTGCCAATGAAAATGTCCTATTTCTTAATCAGAATACAATACATTTCTTGTCCTTACTGCTCAACAAGAACTTTAACAATAAATATTCCCATTTTGGTTTGCATCAAAAACTGCAAATTAACAGTGAAATGAAAGTCAGAAATGCCTAATCAAAATGTAAAGTGATTTGATTTATTTCATTTTATTCATCCAAGGGAAATGTTGCTTTTCTTAAGAAATAGAAATATCTTGGGACATTGAGACACTTTTTTAACATGACAAGTACTGGCTTTGTGTGAATCACAACCAGTCACAACGCCAAAGTTACAACATGCACTAAACAATTGAACATTTATACAGAAACAACAGCATAGAAAGTCAACAGGTAAAAATGTGTTGCTTTTTTTTACAAAACAGACAGCCTCTGGACCTACAAACAACATTGTATAAGAGCTGGCTAAGGTCGTTCAAATATCTTTTTTTTAATTCCCTGGAAACAGTGTACTTTACAAAGACTGATGGCTTAGGCAAGGTTGGGGTCAATTCCACTGAGAGCTTTGAACGTAGAAAAAATATAGTTAATGTTTTTGTACTTGGTTTAAATTTGTCCCATGCTCTAATACTGGCTCCTTTTTAGAGTGTCATGTGTGATGTGTGTTGTACTCCATCAAGGCATCCTGAATCGACCCCAACCCTGTAATACAGTGTTAGATTCAGAGTATGTGGAATTGGGCTACTTGCTAAAGCAGTGGTTCTCACTGGGTTTTGGAAACTACCACATGTCCTTGAAAAAGGGTCCTATGGGGTTTTAACAAAAAATGAAAAAGACTTGAGCCTCTTTACAGTTAAATTTAGCAGGTAGCGTGACAACCAAGTTCTATTGTAAGTTTCAACTAAATGCATTTACTGTACAGTTGGGAGTCTTGTTATGGAACATTTTGAGAATCTGTGCTCTTTATAGTTTGTATCAATAAATGAGAAGTCCCTTGATTGTGTTTTCTTCATAAAGCATGATGGTTTAGTCCTTTGAATTTCTCTACAGGGATCTCAGTGAAATTAAAAGCTCTTATAAAGCAAAAGATTGTGTTAATATGAATGGCTCCCTTCGAAACGGAGGGTAAAGTACCCAAATAAAATAAAATAAAGTATGACTTGTAAAAATATTTTAAATTATTTTTTTTGTATTATGGTGGTTTCATGTCACAGTATCACAGTCTATGTATCAAATCACAACATCATGTTTGATGTTTCTTTTGCACTACCTTGTCTAAAAGCTTAACAGTTTCAATACTAGTGTCAGGATTTCAATACTTGTGTTTGTGTATGCACATGGGTGCACATTTGTGTAATATTTGCCCATAATTAATCTCAGTTCTCTTTAATAGTGCTTGCTGTCTATTCATGGAATATTGATTGTCATCGTTTTTGAGTTATTTCAGTGAAAGATGGTCCTTTACTACAGTAATATAGAAAACCTAAATGATAGGACAGAAGCTCACGTGATGCTAAATGAGCGATTGTGTGATCTGAATGCCCTTTATCAAACTTAATTTCCATTTAAAAATATGCAATGTACTCACAATGACATGTCTGACTGAAATGTGTTTCTTCATATAACCATGCGACTTTCTGTCGCATAGTAGAGGAATTACCGTATAGTACAGGAGAAGCTCGCAGGCAGTATAACTTACATTAGCTGTTTAAGTTTAATTACTAATGTTAACTAGCATGTTAGTTAGCAATAATTAGCCTCTGCCCATGTTATCTCCTTACATATACCTATGCTCTCCGTCTCTGCAAGATTCGGAATGATTGAGATTTCTCTTGGCACAGCTACCAGAAGACTTACAACTTTCAGACAGGTACATCACATCTATGTTGTCAAGCTCAGTTGGAGGCTGCCCAGTAACGCTCAACGCTTACCGGAAAAGTGCTTCTAATAGACTTCACTCGTCTCCATGGAAATCTACGGCGTCGCTTTGTCCATTCGTTTTACTGTCTATGGTTCATACTTGTATTTTGGGTTTCGATCAACACACGTTTGCTTTAATGTTCATTAAACATGTTCTTTTTCTCATACTGTCTGTCTGAACATACCTATTTACCCTCTGTCTGAAACACCATTTTAGCGCCTGCCTCTTTATTAAGCCCCCCTCCAGAAAAGCCCAGTGTGCTCTGATTGGCTTACGAGAAATATATGGTGCACATTTGCAAAGGTATTTCTCATGCTGTGGGTGGAGATACTCAGATGGCGAGCGGTATATTCTAATGAGCCTGCATGTACATAGGAAGGGGAGCCAAATCTGAAAGGCTTGTTGAATCCTATGTTTTTTGACATAGGCAGCCCACAAAAAACTGACTGGGTTGTCTAAGTTCACAGTTTGTGGGATGGTAGGCATTCCAGATACCCAAATGTATGGGCACAAGCACAGAAAAACTCCCCTTTAAGAAAAATAATTTACATGAACATTTAAGTGCAGCAGGGTATAACATGTTGGCATACATTGGCCTTGACTTTTCATAAGATAATATAAATATGCAATGAAAAGTTAATCAAGGACTTACATCTAACTTGGCGATGAACCAAATGTTTCTCTTGTTGATACTGATGTCGTCCAACCAAAATAAAATAAAATGTAATGGGATTAGCTTGCATGTTTATAGTTTTTGTATCATTGAACCTGTGCCAGTTTCACCTCATAATGTGACATGAAGAAGTTCGTCGTGGAAATAATTAATCAACGCATGAATATAACCAAAGGAGTAGCCATTCACAGCGAGTTTTTGAGGAGACTTTAAAAAAATGATTAATCAATCTGAATATTATTAGAGGTTATCTGAAAATATTAAATATCTGCAGTCAATTGTTATGCCATAGGACATTTTCTCATTTTAAAAATTAAATCATTTTATTTGGGAACATGACAAGTTCATGTTTTAAAATCCTTTTGAGTGTAATCGTTTTTCGTTTTTCTGAACTTAGCTTCTAATATTAGCAGATACTTTAGTTCATGTGCAACAAAGGACAATGATCAGCTGTCATATTTATTTCTCTCTCTCTCTCTCTCTCTCTCTCTCTCTCTCTCTTTTTCTTTGTGTCAGATGGCTGCCAACCAAGAGCCAGGTTCTGTCTGAGGTTTCTGTCTGCTAAAAGGAAGTTTTTCCTCGCCACTGTCACATCAAATGCTTGCTGGGAGAATTATAGAGTGTGGTCTAGACCTACTTTATCTGTAAAGAGATAACATCTGTTATTATTTGACACTATAAATATAATTGAATTGAATTGACATTTTACGTGAATAAAAAAACAGGACATTTGTGATACATAGTGTATGAAGCTGCGTAAATTAATTTATCACCAGCTCAAACCATCCATCCTTTCCTTATTATATGTGTGCTAAATAAGATCCATAAAATGCACCTCCCATTCCTCTCTTCTCAGATGTAAATAAAGCTGCATGTTAGAGTCAGAACTGCAGATGGAACAGAAGCAGGCTTCCCCCGACATGCATACATTCATAAACTGTTCATTCTTCTCTATTAAGCGGAAGCCACACTGCTCTAATGCCCTGGCTTTATAGCTGTCACACAAACACACACACACACACACACACACACACACACACACACACACACACACACACACACGGTTCCCTCTGCCTCTCACAGTCATTGCTATTCCTTTCACACCTCAGCTCCTCTCACCATAGTAGAGCAATATGAAATGGTTCAATTCTGTGATTAAAACAGGAAATTAAATCAGGATTTGTGATTAGACTTAACCACAACACTAAAACATGTATGTTGATCACCTTCTGTTGACCTTTGAATAACATTTTACTCAACACCTACATTTATAATAGTGCAATGACCTCTTTTATGTGTATCTTTCACCGATATATTTGTGTTCGGAAGCTTTTACATATTGGCCATTTTTATTTGAGAATTTGTTTAGTTGGCAGTGAGCTTCTTCTTTACTCATCTTGTCAACATTAGAGAAAGTTATGATGACATTAGACCTTCCAGCTCTTGACAATTTTTAAAAGGCATACAAATGTTGTAACTTCCCATTTGAAATTACATTTCAAGGGACTAAAGGAGGAACAGGGGGTTTTAACTCTTTATGTTTACTGCTCATGTTAGCATGGTATAGATATAAAGTCAATGTTATTATATGATTAATTCACATTTTTAAGGTTGGGATAATGGTTAAATTACAATCCTTTGTCCCTCTATATTCTGTGTATTATTAATGTAATGTGTTTCATTACTAGTGGTAAGTGACACTAGCGTGTTGTGTAAAAGTGTTTCTCTCTGTTGTGTGGGAATATAAACAGATAATAGAGAATGCATTGTGGGGAAATGTAGTATTTATGGAATGCTACAGAGATTTAAGACATGAACATATCAACGTACAAGGTCCATACATCATAATGTTGCGTTTATACAGTACTCATAAATATGCACAGTGAGGAGTGGCTCTGCTAATGTGTGACTACTGTGCATACCTGTCACTTTATGGGTACATGCCTGTGTGTGTGTGTGTGTGTGTGTGTGTGTGTGTGTGTGTGTGTGTGTGTGTGCATGCATGTGTGAGTGTGTGTGTGTTCTTGTATATGTGTTAAACTACATTACATGCAATCAGACCTCCCCGCCCGAATTAAAAAAACATTTCTGAGCTGCTGCCAGCCTTTGAGGACAGCAGCTGTCACCATGGAAACTAAGTATATCTATGTATCTTGAAAGTTTTCTTTCATACCTGTATGTATCTTTAGTGGGTGTGTGTGCTCATGCATGGGTTTCATCTGGTCAGGCATCTTCAACTGCCCTATGGTAAAGTTAAACTGCCAGTGTATATTTAGTGCCATTACAGTTTAAGGGAAGAAAGTAGAGAGGGAAAACTCCCCGGCTTTCAGTATCAAATACACATAAATTCCATTATCTGCGATTGTGAGCTATTTGAATGCTTTCATGTTGGTCAAAGGAAGGCCAATGCATGCTGAACATCTGTTACTGAAATCTAAACTTTATGTCAGTAGTCATGTGCTGTAAAGATACAAACTATATTGTAGGATTTATATATATTTAATTTTTTTAAGTGTCTCATGTTTTTGTATGTTGATTGGATGGGTGGATGCATGCTTCATAAATGTGCGCTTTATGCAGCAATCAAGCTGTTTATTACTGGCTCTTATGTTAGCCCATATCAAATATTCTTGGTCCACTCTACCATCCCTTAAAAATGACAAAGACAATATTCACTTGTCAAGATTTGAGAGTATCATCCATGACATGAATCTCATCATGACATGATAACATAGGGGCTGGCAAAATACTGTTCAAGAAAGAGCGCTCATTATAATGGATGATGGGCTGGACCCTCTGATAACTGCAGCCTCTGTGCCAAGACATTGAACCTTTTACAGGATTACTCTTCACATATGATTATGACACAGCAGACTAGCAAATCACATATTTCTTATCTATATAAAAATAAATCAGGTAAGACAATCTCAAGAGGGTGTATACATGAATTACCATTAGATCACCCATCAACATTCATTCTCACTCACATACATACACACACACGCTTACAGTTTATTCAGACGTGCACACCCCTACAAATGTAAATGACTAAGGCCAGTTTTGGGAATGGAGGGCACAAATAAGTAACTTATTGGCTTCTAGGTCCCCTCCTGTATCTCCAAGACTACAAAATGAAATGGGACTCAGTAATGGGATAGTGGGCAGCTGGGATTTCTTTTCCTGGAGAGTTTAGAGATATCCCCCTGCCGCTAAAATCATCATTCAGTTTAGTTACACCAATAAGCACATCTCAATTTCTCGAATCTGCTTCCATGGGGATCTCTTAACAGACCCGTTGGCTACCTGGGAGTGCTCTTTTGTTTTGTGTAATACCACTAATAGGAATGAGTTGAAGGAGGGGCAGTGACATTCTCCATTTTAAGTGTTTTTTTTTCTCCCAGAGTATTCACCAGACATATTGACCCCGAGCTTAGTGCCCAATGGCATGCTCAGGTAAATTGTCAAATGTTTTGGTGAGACCCTTTGTCTCTTCCTCTTGCTTTGTCTCTGGCTTATAGAGTGTTTTAGTCTGTCTAGTGTCTCCATCACAAACACTCTGGCTCCAGCTTCCTGTTTATTTCTGCTGCACTTGTACCTCAAAGGCTTTTATCTAAAGTATTTTGACGCCCCCTCTCAAGCTTTGGTCTACGTGCCATCTCAGGTCCTACATGATTCTCATGAGCTACCCCACAAATCCCTTCAATGGGAAACAGACAGTTCTGGCCCAGCATTTTTTGGGCTGTTTCAAAATGGTTGACACCTTTCTGGTAATTTATGTTGATGTTGCGTTTTGGGCTTGAACCAGCCAAAAGACGCTCTGTGGGACTGGCGTCAGAGATGTCGCGGTTGTGCTCATCATCATCTGTATCAGCATCAATGTATTTACTGATGGAGGAGTCGTGGAAGGTGAAGACAGTTGCGGCTAGGGTAGTGCTCTCTGGGGACTTCGGTGGGGTTCTGCTGCTGGCAGTGGTGTAGACAGAAACTTCTGGGCTTAACAGAGAGTGGTCTGATATGACTGAGCTGTCTGAAAGCGTGGGCGGGCCTGACCCCCCATCGTTGCGCCAGCCTCCTTTGGGGATAAGGGTTTTTGAGGAGTTGCCAGAAAAGAAGAATCTCCGTGCATTCTCGGAGCATGAGGGCTTTGTGATAGACACAGGAGTTAACATGGGTTCACGCTCCCCGGGGGTTTGCTGGCCTGTTTTTGCAGTGCCGTGCTGGGACAAAGCTGTAGCTGGACTGTGGGAGAACCGGTTGCTTTCCTGAAGACCAAGGTCCATTGCTGGACCATGGGGGAAGCGTGGATTCTCCTGGAAGTCTGTAGCACAACTGATGTAGCTGTCAATACTGGACAAGCTTTTCATGTCCCCCACTCCTTCTCTGGTTCCGAGCACCGGGGGCCCATGATCTTGGATGGCCCCCAGCTCTATCTCATCCCTCTGTTTGCCAACTCTGGAGCCCCTGTCTTTAGCATTGAGGTTTGGCTGGGATTGTGTCTTGGCCATGTGGTTGTACATCTCCTCTAACTTCTGAACATTTAGCCTCTGGGGACTGGTGTCTCTGGCCTTGTTGGGAGAGCCTAATTCCTGGGCGTTGAAGGAACGGTTTGAGCTTGTCTCTGATGCAGCTCTCTTGGGGGTCCATTTCCAACGGCTTGGAGAGAAATGGTTGTCATGAGGCCTCTCACTCTTCTCTATAACCACATCCATCAGTTCTGCACTACGAGCAAATGCCTCTTTCAAGTTCATTGAGACAATGCTACCATTTCTCTTTGCCCTATCTAGGGCCTCTCTTCGTTTAAGTGCTTTTTCCTGCCTCTTCTGCTCTTTGTAGAATTCAGAGAAGTTGTTTACGATAATGGGAATAGGTAGGGCAATCACAAGTACTCCAGCTATGCAGCATAAACCCCCCACTATCTTGCCCAGTAGGGTTTTTGGGTAGATATCTCCGTAGCCAACTGTGGTCATAGTAATAGTAGCCCACCAAAAAGAAGCTGGAATGCTTTTGAACTTTGTATCTTCCTCATCCTTCTCAGCAAAGAACACCAGACTGGAGAAGATCATAATGCCCATGGCCAGGAAAAGAATGAGTAGGCCCAGCTCATTGTAACTCCTCCTAAGAGTGAAGCCCAGAGACTGAAGGCCTGTGGAGTGACGAGCCAGCTTCAGAATACGCAGGATACGCATGATCCGAAAAATCTGAACCACACGGCGGACATTCTGAAATTGCAGCACACTCTTGTTGGATTCTGTCAGGAATATGGTGACATAGTAGGGCAAGATGGCCAGCAGATCAATGACATTCAGAGGACCCTTAAAGAACTTCCACTTGTTGGGTGAGGAGAGAAAGCGAAGCAGATATTCCATGGTAAACCAGGCAATACATACAGCTTCCACGTGTGCCAGTTGTGGGTTGTCTGAGGACTGACCAAACTCATCTGTGTCCTGCAGCTCTGGAAGGGTGTTCAGAGACAAGGCAATAGTGGATAGCACGATGAAGAGGATGGAAATGATGGCCAGGATCTGAAAGACAAATTTATAAAAGTAATATGAGTAAGGATTGCAGGATCAGGGAACGACATCAATCACTGGAAATCAGATATGCACTTGAACATAAATTCCTTATTCTGATTAGGCAATTACACCCAACACCAAGTGCAATAAATGCACATTCAGTGTACAGTATTAAAATAGTTTTTGATTACAGTATGAAAGTGCTAATAATAATGCTAATAACTTGTCTAAAAACCTTCAATAAATGCCTGAAGTGTATGACTGGCTAAGAGCTAATGGATTAGATTGACTTAGACCATTTATTTATTCATGACTCAACAAGTTTATCCACATGAGTGAGTTTGCTTGAGTGGAAACAGTATGTGCAAGCAACCAATAAACAAAAGCAAAAACATCACAGAATACGGTATCTGTGCCTTGATGAAAAGATTTTACATGTCTCCAATTGTCAGATATTTAATAAATGAAGAAACACTCTTCTCTTTAGGTGGATGAAGAAAATACAAAAAAAAGAAATTGGAGTTAGGATATTTCCATGTTAAAAAAAACAACAGTCTAAAGCCATGTAGTGGCTTTACAAAAGTTATGAACTGTAACCACAGTTGGACTCTTGACCACTTTCTTCTGGATTGACATTTGCATGAAGTTGCAGAGATAAACAGACAAGCCATACCGTTTTGACACAGTGCTGACCCTTCAGCATGCAACAAATCAGGGACATGGTGAATGCTAGATAAAATAGCAAGGTGAAAGGCTTCAGGGCTCTGTGATTATAGAACTAGGGTTATGAAACATTATCCTCATGGTATTCAAGGTTTCTGCCTGGACTCGAGTCCAACTTGAGACGCCATTCTCTGGACTTGTAACTCGACTTGGACTCTAACTCAGGTAATGATGACTTGACTTGAACACTGTCCCAGGGGTTGTGACGCTAAAAAACACACATTTATCCACTGATTTACAGACGTGTCTTTCGCCATGTAACTTTATGGGGAAAAGTATTTTTGGGCCAGAGGGCATCAAATGACAGCCCGGGAGTTGAAATTTCATGTTCAATTTGGTTTAAAGCCCACCGCACTTCCTGGGTGCCTGGATATTTTGGCTTCACTTTTGTACAGTGGGAGGAAGTGGAAACCACAGTCACTGGTGGAACCGTGTCGTCCATCTTCTTTTTTATTTTTTATTTTTACAGTCTGTGATATATACATGTATGCAATTTTTTTAAAGGTTTTATTTTTTATATCCATGTATCCATAGATCCAAGATATGCGCTGATATTCTGGCTCATATTAATGCTTATACAGTACGCAGGTATTACACAACAAAGCATGATTGCTGACTAGACAACTGACCATAGGGCAGTGAACTCAGCTAGAGCAATGTGGCAGGTGAGCATCTGTTCTTTTAGTGGACCAAGGACACGATTGCTTCATGAACTATAGTCTATACTTGTTATATTAACCCTGAATGACTCCAAGAAGAACAGCACAACTTGAAGGATGAGTAGGAGGTTGTAGCTGGAACACAGAGCCTGTTTTGGCAACAGCCTACACGAATGAGGTTAGGATGATATATGATAAAAGAAATCAGAGAAAAGTTTAAAGAATCACAAAAAAATGAGTGTAGCTTAGTCAACAATGCAATAAAGGCATAATACACATTCATAAGACACCCATATAACATGTAATATAGGAATTATTTCAGGGTGATTTAATTAAATCATAAAAAATATATAATTTCCTCCCAGAATGTCTGCCGTGTGGTTTCTCCCTACTCTTGTTAAGCTTGATCAAAACCTAATCCATGACCTGGATCTACTGGTTAAACACACACTCACTTGTGTAAACAAACAGACCAAAGGCTGGCGTAGAGCACATGATGCGGGGTTTCCCTATATAATCCAGAGGAAATTAAAGCACAACAGCAGGAATAGAGCAACAGCAACCGTTGTTAGGAGGTGTTTGACAGCGCAGGCTCTGACAACAGCCTAATAAATTCAGAGTCCACTCCCAAGAGTAAAAATGAGGGCTAAAGAGGCAACCTTATCTACGACCAATCAGAGCAGGAGGACCCTGTTGCCATAGCGTCACGGCAGACATGAATAATGACCCTATCTTTTGATTTTCTTCCCCTCTGTGCTCATCTCCTCTTGCCCTGGAGAAAATCTATTTGAATCAAACACTTCAAGAGCAGAGAGGTGCTGGGGCCGGAGAGCGAAGGTGGAGCTGAAGTGCAGCACAAAACTGAATGGATAGAGAGCATTGTCAGGAAAAGTATGATCTTGTTAAAGAGACAGTTTTTGTACAAATTAAATAACATGGTGTATTACTTATGTGAGGTTGTACTTATTAAACTTAAAGTTCACTTATTGAATACCAGATGCAACAGAATATATATATATATATATATATATATATATATATATATATTATAATGAGTCAGAAAAAGGATGTTGATAACAAATCCCAAAACTTGAAGCCGTGGGAGATTGTATCTATAAGAGCAGGACAAAAAAGTGCAGAAGTAATAGGATTGAGAAGCTATAAAAAGGTCGCTAATGAAGGCACACGGGTGCTGCTGTGTAACATTATGGTTATGAGGTCAAGTTCCACAAGGAAACCCTGCTCATTTCTCACTGGCCTATGTCCCTGATGCTCCTGCCTCTACAAATTTTGTACTCACACTGCCTAGTTTGTCTTTATCTCTGTCTATCCTGGGTTGTTTAATGTCACAGGGTGCTAATTTCATCAAACTATTGCATGGTAAATCTGAGATAAATCTTTCAGTGCACATAAAGGAGACCGCAAACAAAAACATGTCTCGGAAAAGGTTGAATGGAGCTCTAGACATGACACAATTACAGCTATTTATAGACTCTTAGTGGACCCAGAGGCACACATAACAAGTATGCATAACAAAATGCTAATAGTGACCACACCCTAAATTATGTCATTTAATGTTGTGCAAGTGAGTTATGATGGATATTCTATTATTGCAACTAGATTATATGGACACAAAAAGTGACTCCCAGCGAATTCTCCTTGGTGGCCTACTAAAGGGAAAACAAGATGACGGGAGAAAGATATTTATAGCTAGAGGAGAGGAAAAGACAACATGTGTGGAAGGGATGGAGAAAGAGAGAGAGAGAGAGAGAGAGAGAGAGAGAGAGAGAGAGAGCGCAGATTGACAGGAAATCCCACTGTGACTTTAAACAAAGCCACACTGGTTTATGTCTCTGATGGCATATCGTTGTGTGGCTCTGTAGACTCAATAGTCCACACAGACAGCCATCTTCTATCAGACCCGGTGACACCAGCCAACCATTCGGCTGTTTGAAAAGATATTTGGGACATAATTGGTGTTAATGACGCCCTGAAAAACCACCCAAACACATACACAGCCCTGTGACATTCTCCTCTGAGTCATATGGGAGAGAGATTATTTTATATATGGGAGAGGGAATATGCCTTCAGACATGACAGTCATTGCACAGGGACTATTGGCTCATACACTATACATACACCAAAACAATTTCTGCTCTCCAGAGACACGTACACTTGGGGCTCAGCAAGAAGAAACAGTCATTAATTTACAACTAGTCCTTCCTGTAGTTGTACTTGCTGTTTGCTCTACCACCAGCTCGTTGTTTAGATATGATGGCCTAGTTTATGTTGGCTGTGTCCCAGCAGCTGTGATTAATTCTCTTTGTGCTACATTGGGTTTTGTCAGGGTCGGGTCCATTTATCTGTCTCCCCAGCACTCGTCTAACAAGGACGGAACCTTGAACCTTTGCACTTATTTTAAAGACTTAAAATAATAGAGTAGAATTATGAATCATATGTTAACCATTACATCGCTGATGTGAATTTGTACGTGAATACAATAAGCGGTGCTCTCCCCTGTCTAAAGGATATTTACACCAGATGTGCAAGAATAAGGCTAGGAGAATCATTAAAGATCCCGACCACCCGGATAACGGCCTTTTGTTCCTGCTGAGGTTGGGAAGAAGGTACCTGATACACCAGGCTAGCACCAAGAGACTCAGGATGAGCTTCTACCCTTAGGCCTTAGCATTCATTTCGAGTCCTGCTTTACAAATCCTAAATAAATTATTTTGACTCTTTAGGTGCTAAATGCATAACTATGTTCACCAGCTAGTCATTAACTTTGTCTGTCCGTTTGGTAGCGTACAGTGCGTCTATCAGAGCTTCTTTACTGAAAACAGCTGCTTGCTGTGGCTGGAAACAAGGTTGATGAGAGCGGTAAGAGTTAACTTAACAATAAAGTTGGTGGTTGTAAAACCAAAACAAGTGGAAATATGCTAAAATTCTCTGTAGAGCTGGGGGGAACTGTAGAGTAAGATGAGGGTGTTCTGTGGGTTTCCTTTCACCGTAGTCATTTGGTTCATTGTTAGTATAAGAATATTAATTAGTGCAGCTTTAAAGTGAGACTGTGATGTCCCTTTGGTGTCATTTGAGTGTTTTTGCTGTCTACATTGTGGATGTGTGTCCTAACTTGTGCCTCCTGTTTGCAGGTTACTAATTAGAGCAACTCAGCTCACCTTGGTCTGGTGTGCTGAGGTTTCTTAAGCGGCAGTATCCTCTGACTCTCTCCTCTCTCTCCCTGCTGTCTCCACAGGCACACCAAGGGTAGGTTAGGTTAGGTTAGGTTTGGTTAGATTAGATTAGATTAGATTAGATTAGATTAGATTTGGTTAGATTAGATTTGGTTATGTTATCCTATCCTATCCTAGGTTTGCCTTTTGCTGAGTTTACATTTTACAACACCAACACAGACTCACTCATGCACAACCTACACCACTGCCTCCACTGATTTCTCCATCTCATTCTGTATATAGTTAATTTGGTTCAATTTGGGTTAATAAAGTATTGCTTAAAGATTTAACATGGTGTTGTCTCCCTCTTTGTTATGACCACCTGAGTCAGGTCATGACAGACACATATGTAACTTATGTAACAGCAGCCACTGCTGTATAGCCACATTTAACAATTATGGAATAATGCTGAATGCCAAAGTATAGTTTAGCAGTAGTGGTAAGTACAGAATGGGTCAATATAAATTATACAGCAATATCTATCTTAAGTTTATTTTAGTTTGTGTTAGCCACCATAAGCTACTGGTTACACCAGACCGTCAGCAACAAAACCCCAGAGTGCCTCGAATTGAGCAAGAGTGTGATTTATTACTTATGAGTTTAACATTTAATTTGTAAAAGAAAGACTGTGTTATAGTTGCATAGCTTTATCTGCATTCTTGATGGTTTGTAAGTCAGCTTGGTTTTAGGTTTGATTTTGTTGTTTATTTGGTTCAGCCACCTCTGGTTAGGTACAGCTCAGGTTAGTGAGTACTCACAATGTATTAAGTTAGGTGGCATCCCAAGTGACAGTTAAGGAACTCCCAGACTCCCAGTGCTACAGCTGGCACCTTTCTCATTAACAGCAACAGGAGCAACAGACACACTGCTGTGCTTAAGTAGTGGAAGCTCCTGTTCCTGTGAATCCCAAGACCATTGTCTGTTATCTCTGCCAGCACTCACCCAGGGAAACACATTAGACCTACCTGGGAATGACAGGTAACGTTCACTTAACACTTAAATAGGCATGGACTGAAAAAGGTTTTAGTAAAGGTGTATTAATTTTCAGGTGAGTAAATCCAGGTTTTGCTTGATCATTAAGATCCCCTGACTAGCTGACTTGCTTTCCCATCATCCCCTGAGCCACATCCGAGGCCACAGGGATACCATGCAACACTCTCCCAGCCTCAACTGCCAGCCACTGTCACCATGACAACCCCCTTGAAGCTCGACAGGAGGTGGCTACGTGGACCTGCTTGTGAAAAGCAAGTCTAACAGCGTCTCCTTCTCTCCGTCTCTCCCTCCCTCCCTCCCTCTCCCTCTCCCTCTCCCTCGCCTTCCTTCTCTCCCTGATATGTGCCTTATTAAAGCTCACTCACCTTATTAAGTCTCTGTTCTATCTCTAGGTTTTTCTCCTATTTGTGTCAGATTGCTGTTTGTATTTCAGGTGCTGTGCTGCCTTCTTTCCATGCATTTTTAACATTGTTTTCTTAAAAGTGAAAGAGTACTCAATTACTAATCCTCCTTCAGTCTTTAAAACTGCCAGACACCCTCTTCAAGGGCAGATGTTTAAATTGTATGCCACACTTCAGCTGGCATAGCCTTTGATTGGATTAACAGGCTCCGCACAACCACTGTATTGATTTTTATCTTCATCAAAATTTTATTGTCAGTGATCAATAGTATGAGAGTAATAATATGAGAGTTAAATAATGTGGAATAATTCACACCCTGATTCTGAATGTAGAAGGGCTCTGCCTCTCTGCCTGTGAAAGAGATGGGGTTTCCATGGAGACGGGAGGAGACTGTCTTCCACATTTCCCTCAGCATGATAGCTTAAACACACACACGCACACACACACACAAACACACACTTCCAGTGGCTCAGCTGTAGTCTCCACACCCTACATCACTTTTGCTTGTAACTTTAAACAGCAGAGCCTCATTTATCTTAACCTCCCACATCTTGCCAAAATGAATAAGATGTATTTTGTTGCTCTTTAAGGGAGCTTCTGGCAGTTCAGCTTTCTACACAAGTGCACAGGCCTGTAGATTCAAACTAGCACCTACTGTATGATCGTGACCTTGCTTCTTTTTATGGATTGGCAGCTACTCCTGCAGAAGGATTTGTTTCTGTAAATGTGATAGTAAAGAGTCATTTGCTTAAACAATCTCCACATGTATTACAAAAGTCACATTAGCGTGATAGATTTATGCGTCTTTCAGAGCACATAATTATATTAATTAAGTCAAATTAGAGGACCTTCGACTTTGCTTCAACTCTGAGTATATTTCACATGCTATATTATTTTATTTAATGAGATTTTCATACAATTGGATGTATAGGTAGGAGTATTCAAATGATACTTGTCTGTTATGGTTTCAGTATTTTGCTTTGTATTTTGGTCCATTTCTGTTGCCTGTTTGTAGTTTTTTGTATGTTTCCTGTTTTTGTATATTTATTCTGTATTTTTCTGTTCCCTGTTGTGAATTTCCCTGTTCATGTTCTGTTTCCTGTTTTATTTTGATAGTCTTTTCTCTGTCTTGTCATGTCTAGTTTTACTTCCTGTGTTTTCCCACCTTTGTTGATTTTCCTGTCTCTCCTAATGTGTTTCACCAGTTGTATCACCTGTCCCTCGTTTGTTCATTACCTCATGTATTTAACTTTTGTTTAATTTTTGTTGGGGCCTCCGTCAAAACTTTCCCTAACTCATGCAGTGCTTGCATGCACAAAGTGCACCACAACCCCATTCAGTAAACCACTAATGTAGGTAGGGAATCTATGCCTGGACCATCTATCTCCTGAATGAATCCCACCTCATCTCCTCTGCCTCTCAATTATTCATGCATTTCAGATGAAGAAGAGAATCCAGACTCAGCATCTATATTTAAACTCTGACTGGTCCATGGTGGCTGTATAAATAGAAACAGTATAGGATCTGGTCTGGTACAACAAAGAAGCCTGTCTTCATCAGAGATTTTAACTCAGAGTATGCAGCATTTATTAGAAGGAGATGAAAGACAGCTTAGTCAGGGTTCTGTAGAGGCATTTCTGGATTGAGGAAATATCAGAGCAGTTATGGCAGGTAAGGCAATGTGTGGAAAAGCTTAACCTGTTTCTGCTGTCCATAAGTGTCTAAAAAAAATCTCACCTTATCCCCATGGTAGTCCATGCACAAAATAACTCATCCTTAGCAATGGTGAACAGTAACACGCTGACAATCAAAATCATTAGGATCTTACTGTATGTAGTGCACTCGCAGTATACAGAAACTACTATATCTATAAAGAGGCATGTCTATCACATTGTTCAAGGATATTGTCTATATAATGTCTAATAATAATGAAAGTATCATGCAGTTCACGCAGTCTTGCAGTCCATGATTATTTATTACAGAAACCAGAGAATGTCATGGTATACTCTGCAGACAGCAGCACAGAAAGAAAATGTAAGCTTGAGCGAAGCATTGATTTGAAACGCGAAGAGAGACAACAACAACCCCTCTATAGACACGCATATACAGTCAATCAACAATGATCCCTGAAAAGAAGGCAGCTGCAAGTCTCAGCATCAAAGAAATGACAGTTGCCATGGTGATAGTGACAGTGAACTTTTTCTTGAACATTTTAGCACTGAAAAGGGAAATAAAAGAGAGACATGGAGAGAGCACAAAAACATTCAAAAACAGAGAGACAAAGACAGGACTTGGACGACCTAGACTTGAAGACGCGAATGTCACATATTGTATTCACAAAGCAAGAGCAATACAAAGCAAGATTACTCTTAATCCTGAAATTATGCTTACTGCAGATATTCTACTTACTAACGGCGTAAAATTGCACTCAACATATTTCATTACACATTAGTTTATGAAGGCTCAATGGCCATTCAGTGTCAGCGCTGTTAATCCCTTTGAGAGTTATACTCAGATTAACATTCAAATCCTTAGTAACTGGAAAACTATAGGCATATAATTTTTGTACTTAAACAGTCTCTATTGTATTGGTCCTGAAATAATTCAATAACCATCCTGACTGTGAAGCAACTACCTATCGGATCGAGAGGAACATGTGAAAACAAAGTATAGCCTAGCTTTTCAACAAGGATGAATACAATATGCATCTTTAATGTGTAGTTCAATTACTGTAGCATGTACAGGAGGCTCTGTGCTGTACTTATGTAAGTTAACGTGCAAGAGAATAATTAACCAATCACAAACTCCGCCCCCCTTAGTTTCTGTTGCCATGCCTGTCAAGCATTCCACTCCGTTTTCACATTGTAGTAGATAAAAGCATTTTCCTGCTTTCTAGGAACCAGATTTGATCAGCTGGTAACTAGGTAATACAGTACAGTCGCTTTGTGAGCTGGTTGTAAATGCCATCTCCAGCCGACTTGTTTTACAAGGACAATCTCTAAAATGTACAATATGTAATTTTCTACCGCTACGGGTCTCTAAATTGAAACAGAGTTTTTGATAACGTTGTGATGTAGCTTAATTGGCATAATAGTCTTCTTTGTTAAAAAAAAAAGAGTCATTGCCAAAATTTTTCTGTTCACTGAAGAGTTAATATACGATCACATTGTTAGTTCCTTCTAACACGCACTTGGACAAGCAAGACAGATGTTATATTATTGTTTTGTATTTTTTAGACAGTGTGTTTCACTTTTAACATTACTAGACATAGCTTTAGGATGAAGACTGATTGATATCTCCGAACGAGTTTGGCTGGGGTTGCTGGAGTAAAAATTTACCTAAATTCAATAAGAGCAGGATAAAGCCACTAATGTTACCCTAAACTCTGATATAGTAGCATCCAGGATTACTAGAATTCTACAGAGTGGTTGTGCTATTGTAAACAGGGCTTTTTTTTAATGTATCCCTTAACCCAACAAAATAATGTAGTTTAAATGCTCCTTCACCCCAGAAGTACCGCTAGCTAGTAAGCTGGATGCTAATATAACGTTTTTTTAGCTTACATTAGAGCAGACAATTACACTGTTTAATCAATTCCAGGGTACAAGCGGCCGAAATGGGTTTCCTCAGGAGGGTGGCTGGCGTCTCCCTTAGAGATAGGGTGAGAAGCTCAGTCATCCGTGAGGAGCTCGGAGTAGAGCCGCTGCTCCTTTGCGTCGAAAGGAGCCAGCTGAGGTGGTTCGGGCATCTGGTAAGGATGCCCCCTGGGCGCCTCCCTAGGGAGGTGTTCCAGGCACGTCCAGCTGGGAGGAGGCCTCGGGGAAGACCCAGGACTAGGTGGAGGGATTATATCTCCAACCTGGCCTGGGAACGCCTCGGGATCCCCCAGTCGGAGCTGGTTAATGTTGCTCGGGAAAGGGAAGTTTGGGGTCCCCTGCTGGAGCTGCTCCCCCCGCGACCCGACACCGGATAAGCGGACGAAGATGGATGGATGGATAGATAATCAATTCCTAACACTTTTGCTTTTGTATTTTGGTTTCGAATTAACATAAAAGACACCTACCTCCAAACTCTTTAAAAGCTATCACTTTTACTACAGCCCCCTATGTACACTGCTTTTGGCATGTGTAAAACTCCAAACCTTGACAGATCTGCCAGTGCCTTACGGCTGCTAAGCTATGATTGGACAATCACTGTTTGGGGGAGGTGCTTAGCAAATGTTCAATTTGAATTTAGGAGAAGAATTAGTACTCGAAATAAAAGAATGCAAAAGATACTGTAATTGTGATGATGTGTGTGTGAGTTTTGCGTGTATGAAAGTGTGTGTGCCTGCATTTAGGCTTGCGTGTTGAAACTTGAAAATACTGTAGTCCCAGGTGAAAGTGCTCATCAAGGTGAAAGGCGTCTCGCACCAGTAGTCATGGCCCGTTAATGTAGGTTTCTCCTTCACCTTAGTGGATTCTATTTCTGCCTCTGCCCTTAACACTTTCCTCAAAGTCATTCCTTCACCTTACTACAAGTCCCAGTGAGGGACTGTTACAACAATTTGAGCAACTTCTGGACCTGAGAGTACTGATTTCGACCCTGTTGTTCTGTGCACACATCTAGATGTTGAGTATCAGATATGGTGTGCAGGGGGTTGCACATCACAGTAATGGTGACGTGGCTTCTCTGCACGACCACGGCCAGCAGCTGCCTCAGGGCCACTTTGCTGTGTTGTGTGTGTAAGAAATAGTAAAAAAAAGGAAATGAACAAAGGGTAATAAAACAAAAACAATCACATATACATGTTACTTTATATCCCATAAATTGCATAGCGCAGACATAAAAGGTCATGATATACACCTCAGAGGCCTGAGCCTGGAGATCAAATATCAACTCTGAGTGTATACTAAAATAAACCATTCCACGTGGCTTAACTGACTGAAGTGGTTATTATCTACTGGTTATTATCTACTTCATTGGACAGTGCACAATGAAGACAGTGGGAAATGACATGACAAAGGTCCAGTCCAGGTCCAATTATATATAGACGTTCAAAGTATTTTCAAACAAAATGGAGACTAGCTCGCTCCTCCCTCCTCCTCATCCCGTCCACTCTCTTCTGTGCTTCAGCGCACTATTCCATCGCTTGACATCGCTTAGAGTACCTTTAAGTGTAAATCGACTTGATTTTAATTCATTAATCTATATGTAAACTGCATGAAACTGGCCTTTCCTTCTTCTGTCTTTTGTTTTGAATTTAAATTCAACTTTCCTACCGATTTGGCAGAGGGTTCCTGCAAGAAACACACGATTGTCTTGCAAGAGTGGCTTGTTGCTTGTACCCTGTGGCATTGTGCTAATTTACGATTTACCTCACAATCAGTGAGACAGAGGAGAAAGCTATTGCTGCCATGCTAACTCTCCAGAGGTGTGAAATCAAAGAAACAATCTTCAGTTTTGGATATTTTTCCCTGCTGTTCATCAGAAAAGGGAACATTGTTGCTCAAATGACATTCAATTCAATTCAATTCAATTTTATTTATAGTATCAAATCATAACATAGGTTATCTCGAGACACTTTACAGATAGAGTAGGTCTAGACCACACTCTATAATTTACAAAGCCCCAAAAATTCCAACAATTACAGTAATTCCCTCATCAGTGTTTTACAGTTCATACATGTATATAATACAACTGTCACTGATGAGCACTCTTCTTGAGTGTCAGCACTGATCCGGGGAAACTGACACTAAGTTTCAATATTAATCACTCACTTACTGACTTACATCATACTTGTAAGTCTATGAGTGAGACTGCAAGTCACTCCAACCATAAGACTAAAACTGCCATGGCTTCAATAAAATATACTAACTACTACACTGCCAAGGCCCCCCTTTTTCATAGAGGAAAGGGGATGAAACACATGGCTTCATGTTGAGGATACACACGTTGGTCACTGTCTTATGATAAGTTAAGACATTAAGAGTATTAAGTAAATGTGCTTGTCCACGCTCAAATTGCTCAAAATGCTCAAAATGCTCAAAATGCTAAATATTTTATGATTATTTTAACTATACATGCATTTTCCCCCCTGTAAACAGGCTGGCATCGGTATCCCATAATTATTTTGTTGCAAAAAGATGTGTCTATCGAGACAACTTATAATGAGAATCAATTTAGATTTTGGTCTTCGATGCTGAACTTTTGTTTTTGCTCTCATAGCAGAAACAAAATACTAACCAGATGCTTTTGTTCTTTTAGCCTCTGGGAATGTGGATGAGCCTTGTCCTTTAGAATTGAATCTGATCCAAAGGCAAATTCAAATGGCTAATATTCTTCATTAAAGTGATTATGAAAGACCTTCCCCCAATCACTAAGATTTTAGCTTATCTAGGTTCAACTGTTTCTAACTTGTTAGGAGTTGTGCAATTTAGTCAAGAGACAGTCCAGTTATTGAATCAATAATATCCTAATTAACTGGAAACTAAGTTAAAACTTTTTTTTACAATAATAATAAGCATAATCTAAATTCAACCTTAAAGGAAACCGCCGACTTACAGTATTGGGAATTTAGCTTATTCACCGTAACCCCCAGAGTTAGACAAGTCGATACATACCCTTCTCATCTCCGTGCATGCTGTAATGCTGTCTAACTGTAAACAAACCGGGAACTATATTCTCAGGCAGAAGAATATAGTACTTGGGCGGAGTGATATGCTCGCAGCAAGCCTGTCTGAGAATATAGTTCCCGGTTTGTTTACTGTTAGAAGATGGCTGTGTCTCATGTTACGTTGTTTTTTGTACATGCTGTGACTATACAAATCACAACATGTAAATAGGAACATGTTGGCGTTATTTTGTCACTTTTGTCACAATTCGGAGCAGTAGGCTAGTTCGAATCATTCACCTGCAGGATCTGTGCTAGGCTAAGCTAATGCTGGAACCGTCAGACAGCGTTACAGCACGCACGGAGATGAGAATGGTATGTATCGACTTGTCTTACTCGGGGCGTGTTCCTTTAATAATTAAATGAGGAATTGTTAATAATTTGGAATAGTGAAAACATTAAAGAATTCATTATTGCTGTCATGAACCATACAGACACACTCCTATGACGCATATTGATTCCCCATAAGAAACAGAAATGTAAACAAAACAACGTCATACACTGACAACCCAAAGTTTGAAGTGTTCTTCCCACAGGCTAAAGAAGAGTATTAAACTATTATCATCTGCTAGATTATCCCTTAGTCATACACCTACTTCTTCATTTTCTGACTTTCTCTGATTCAGTCTCCATGTCTCAGTCATTTTCTCTATTCTCTAATTTTTACAGGCCCAAACTCTCCAGCTCTCTTGATCTATCAATTTTTTTTCCTCCCTTAGTCTTTGTTCCCCATGCTTCCTTCTCTTGGGGACAGTGAAGTCGTAGTGTCTTTCGCCCAGTGCTCATGTAACAGCTTAACTCTTAATTGAAGAAACAAAGGAGCTGTCGAGCTATTTTTGACCACCTCCACTTTCTTATCATCCACTACACAATCTCAGAGCCATGGAAGGATGGTCTATTCTGTTCATCAGTGATAAAAGCATACATTTTAATTTTTGTTAAACCCTTCTTTCCAACAGATGTGTGCAATCACTTGATCTCGCAGAAATAAATTCAGCAATTGTAAATAGAGCAAAACGAACAAACTGTCCTTACTAAACCTATTCTGCAGCACAAATACAGTGTACCAAAGTGATGCTCCAGTGCAAGCCTAAAAAGCTGGGTTGACACTACAAATCCTTTAATATCCACTACAAAATGTATGACATGACTTATAAAATACTCACTAACATGACTCAACCAGAGAATCTGATCTCTGCACGTTAACAGTGAATGCACGTTAAAACATGCAGCACAATATTAAAACTGAAACTAAACAGTCCCATACTATTTCCAAAACCTCTGTCTAACATGAACCAATTCCACGAATGAATATCAATCAAGTAAACAGTGAAAAGATGCATGGCTGATGACCAAAATCTTGATAATCTTTACTGTGACTTGGTATTTCTATCTTCCTTGGTCATATGGCCTCCACCCTCATATAATCATGATGATGATGATGATGATGATGATGATGATGATGATGATGATGATGATGATGAATTTTATTTTGGTTAACATACATGAAAGAAACAAGTTTTTTCCCCCAAAAGGAATAGGCTGAAGCCAAGGCTTATTTTTGCCTATCCCATACCATAATCCCTATAGAATCACCCAGAAACTAAATATCTCATCACATAATGTACCCCAAACACATCAAATGATAATTACAACCGCCAGTGTGACTATGTAATCACTTCTGTTCCTGTTTGTTTGTTTGTTTGTTTATATGTGGCTGGGTGAAATTTGCCATGAACATTCAGTTTCTCAGAAGAAGAAACATTGATTTTCGTGACCTCCATGACCTTCTCTCTATTGCAACCATCAGCCTAAATATTCAACTTTCTAATGAGTAAATCTCCTGACCTGAAGCAAAATATTGGTGATGCACAATGATACTGCCAACAGAAATTAACACTGAGAACCCATTCACTTTTCCTTTACTGTCACCATCTGGCCAAACCTCTGCTTGTGTAATCCACCCAGCAGACTGTTGACTGTGACAGTAACAGCTAAGTGGAGGATATTATCAGGCCTTTGTGGACATCAGCACCTACTGAGTTTTTCCTAAGAGGTGATTTCCCTAAAATGTATGTAGAGATATATATTTGTATATTACAAATGGATCAAATTAAGTATAATGTGAAAAGAGTCGCTCAGTTGAGAGAATTATCTCACACCTCTGTAGTTCTCCTCAGTGCAAAAGAATATTTTAGCGTCTGTTAGCATTGTTCTGGTTTTCTGGCCAAAGCAGGCTGTTGTCAGCACAAAAGCACTGTAAGCTGTTCAGCCCCAAATGGCAGTCAAAGTTAGCGACTAGCTAATAAACACAGTGGAGGATAACTAAAGAGCCTGATGTTTCCTTCAAGAGTTATTGGAGACCAAAAAAATAAATCACATCAGTCAGGTGACCAGAGATACGACTGAATGCTAATGCTGCTCTGTGTCTGCTGGATGTAAGAAGAGGCAACTAACTGTTGCTGTTTGCTAACACGTTTGCCATATCAACTTTATACAGTGATGATACTTTAATCGCATGTTTACAGCTACCTCCATGTGGCCCAAAAATGAATCAATGCAGGTTTAAGTTTCTTGGATCAAGATATATTTGTTGGATTACAAAACAAATATGTCCTTGTCAAATTTCACCAAAGTTATTTGTACGGGTTGTCTGGGTTTGTGTGGTGCAGAGATACAGCATACGCTGGGACAGGGGCGCCGCCAGGAATTTTGGGCCCCAAGACAAAAAATCAAATTAGTTCCCGGTTTGTTTACGGTTAGAAGATGGCTGTGTCTCATGTTACGTTGTTTTGTGTACACGCTGTGACTCTACAAATCACAACATATAAATAGGAACATGTTGGTGTTATTTTGTCACTTATTCGGAGCAGTAGGCTAGTTGGAACCAGTTACCTGCAGGATCTGTGCTAGGCTAAGCTAATGCTGGAGCCGTCAGACAGCGTTACAGCACGCACGGAGATGAGAAGGGTATGTATGGACTTGTCTAACTCTGGGGGTTACGCTGAATAAGCTAAACTCCCAATAAGTCGGCATGTTCCTTTAAGCCAACAGGTTAATACCACTCACAGACTATAGGCTACCCACCTTTCTTGGTGAAAAACTGGGTTACAGTTTGACACACTTTCCTTTGTCTTTCCTATCTCTCTTTTCTCTCTTTCCTTTTTTGAAAACGAGATTTTGACTTAACGTTACTTGGCAACATTGTGGTCACTGTAGTTCTGGCACATCTACTGACTGCAACTAAACACCATCACTGAGTGGCTAAGGCAGGACCAAACCATTTCATGCAGATACAGCGGGGGGACAGTCAATATGAATGTTTACTTTTTGGTCAATGGGGATATTTAACTTTTACTGCCAAAAACAAGTAAAAACAAAGAGATCATTAATTTTATTATTATATTAGAAATATATATACTGAATGATGATGGTTTAATAATTGTATATTAGTTTTTACCTATTTTTTTGGGGCCCCTGTCAGTCATGGGCCCTTGGAATTGTCCCCCTGCGCTGGGATAATGTGTACTCAGAGATTGAGTGCCTCAACGGCTTTTATGCCGGTCACTCTCTCTAGCTGTCACAATGTGTCTCCTTGTCAACAGCAGTGTCTCTGAGTGGTTATGTGTCTTCTAACTTGCCCTGAAGTCAGATGCAAATGCATGCAGTTATAAAAACTTTGCTGCAAACTCTGAAGGTTAAAGTTGAAATAAACTCAAAATCTCAAACCTTAATTGGTCCATATTTTGGTTTTAGCTATAGTGTGTTTAACATATAGATGTATTGAAAGGGAATAGCTAAGGGAATTGATTAACAGCACTTGACTGATTGACCATTGACTGATTTTGTTGACTCTGACACACGTCTATATTTGCATAGTACAGTTTCTAATGCATCCCTGGAGTTTATAATGGATTTTTTAACCCCCCTCCTACTCAGACAGACTGAAAACTCCAGAAGATTAAGGCTGACAATCAGAGTAAAATGTAATTAATGGTATTTAGATCACTGCTACTGTATGTGTCAAAAATGTGAATTGAATTAAAAGAATTGTAACAGTAAAATAAATAACAGAGCTTGGAAACCTCTACATTCAAAGGCTAGACGGCTAAAGTGTAGCAAGCTGAGCTGCTGTCTGTTCATAACAGAGAACCTTTTTAACAAAACTCGTAGCAGTTAATATTTTAATTGAAATTGACAAGAACACATTTTTTTGACTTGTGAGCCAGAAAGTGACCTAACCTTTAGCCAGATAGATGGTAGTCTATATCCACGACATTCCACTTCCAGGATTGCTCCGTTGCCGCTGGAAATTCCATCGCATGTCCTTATTTTCGGCTGGATGTCTGTTACCTCACACTTTCTTTGTGTTGGAATTTAAAACTCAGGTGGATTTATGAGGACTATGGTTAGCTGCTCCTCAGATATCTGCAGGGTAAATCGAGACAGCTAGCTAGACTATCTGTCCAATCTGAGTTTTCTGTTGCATGACTAAAACAACTTTTGAACGTACACGTTCCACCAAAACAAGCTCCTTCCCGAGGCTATTTTGCAACAGCACCGGGTCTCCGTGCGGCACTTAGCCCAAGACGATTGTGATTTGTTTAAAGCCATGCCAATAAACCAGAGCACATTCCTCTCCCATCACAGAATGCTGTGTGGACTAGCCAGACCCTCCTCCGCAGCGCTGTGGAGGAAGGTCTGGCAATACGAAACTAGATAGATGGTGGCACATTAAGGGTTTTGTGTATCTGCTGAGCAATTATGATCATGATCTTATAATGCAAAGAGATGGCTGCCTTCCTTATCCCGTATCCTCATTACACATTCATTTTCAGGTCACAGCCAAACACTTTGGAGAACCAAAGGGCTGTTTATATGCCATGATGAAGGCATCCAGAAGATTATTTTCCTTACATATGGTGAAGATTGGATCAGTGTTGTGGGAGAGTAAGTAAGTATTTGACAACTGACAGCAAATAGCCTGGGAAAGTCTGATATGTTATTTCCCCCCAAAATCCCCTATCAAGCACACATATGTGACTTCAGTATTGCATGGTCACTCTGCAGCCTTAAAGTTACATAAAATATTTGAAACTCTGTGTTACTGCCTTCTTTATTTGTGGTGTTTTAACATGTAAGGCTTAAAGACTGACATAGGTATACAAAAATGTACATCCTAGTGCTACTTCACCAACTAAAAAGCAACATTTTGATGGGGGGGCAACCGGGTTGTGGGTGGTAGGTGAAATCCTCAAAAAAATTAAATAATAATAATAATAATATATATATATATATATATATAATTTACAATTATTAATTACCTTAACTGTTGAAATGGCTGGTGGATATTGCTGGTCAAATGATTATGATCTTAGATTTGTCATCATTAAGTTTTTATAAATGTGGGCATGTAATGTCTATAAGGCAGGCAAGAAGAAATAGTTAGACTGATAAAATTATTGGCTTGCAATGTAACACATAACTTTGTGTTATCATCATGGCTTTGTATCACCTCAACAGAGAGAAGGTGTTTGAACTGTCACTGTCTTTGTACTGTCTTTCCTGTCTTCAGCTGTCCTATGCAAGCCACAAAAAGCAGCAAGAAATCAAAAACTAAGACTGTAGCTATAAAACCTGACTCAAATCTTTAAAAAAAATTCAGGGCTGTTCACAAGAATATGAAGGCTAGGCTGAACCTGTGCCTCTTCCCCACATGATGCCATCTAGACTTCCAGAAAAATGATGAATGGGAACTGCATGAATGCTCTGACCTCTGTAAAATGATATGTGGGATTTGTGGAAACGAAAGCTATATTGGTAACACACTTTAAAATAGGACAGGAATTGTTGGTCTTTCATGAGATATTCAGTCTAGAAACGCAGACTCTGGATGATCCAAAGTTGTAACACAGCATTCTTGTCTTGTTTTTATATGACTTGCTATACTGTACATCATCAACCATGTGACCGGCTGTGACTTTCCTGCTGTCAGAAATAGTGATTGATTCTAGTCTGGTTGTTTTATGTCTCGGATTCTGCTGCAGACTGATTTGTGAGTAGGAATATAGCCAAACCATATTTATATGTCATGTTAAGTGTGACATGAGAGGAGTGTAATTGGAATTTGTTGCCTGCCATCTGATACACAATATACTCTGATAGAACAGCGACTGGGAATTCTCAATTTTTAGATTCACAGAGGAAAAAAATGACAGAAACAATCATGTTCAGCCTTGGTTTCTTCTGTAAGCCAAACCCATGTTGATACTGAATTATATTTCTCCAATAAAGCCTTGAACAGAATCTTAAACATTGAAAATGTGAATATATAAAGTTGGGCTTGGTGTATCTATCTTCAGATACCCCTACATCTAAAAAATGTCCTGGAGAGGGAAATATTTCGAACCATTTCCAAATTCAATATGTAGGAAAGGGGCCATTGATTTTACGCCCCTGGCCCGATTTTCGGTCTCAGCTACTGTGATCCCATTGCAAGCCAAATAAACATAACAGGAGGGTTAGATTAATGATTTGTTTGTAAATGAAGGATTTATTTGCTTGTTAAGTGATATTTTCAGCACCCTAATCTGGTGACGTCTAATAGTTCTGGTATTTGTTAGTATTAATTATGACAAGAAACCACCCACATCTGAGATGACATTACATAAATGCCACTGCAGGTGAAAAGGTTTTTTTCTTGGCGCCAATCTGACTGTTAGGCACTGCTTTGCCAGCGGACAGACACAATCTTATTTTATGGTGACTCAAATCTGATTTGAGCAAGAGACAGACAATGCTGTGGCTTATAAAGAATGTAAACAGAGAGGGAGAGCAGCTTCAAATTGGGTCCGGAGTCTCCTGGAAAATAATTAACATGACATTTCCCTGACATTTAGTCGGGGGTATAGAGGAGCAGCCTGAAGAATGGGAGGAAGGAAGCAGAGATATGAGCCAATGAGGAAAAAATGAGACAGGAAGGACGACAGGGCATTAAAATACGGTAACTAAGCAGAAGTGCAATTACACTCACACACAAACAAACCACGAATAGACCTACTCTAATGTTCAGTACCCACTCCTTCAGTGATGATAAAATTAGACTTTTGTTGCGTGGTAACCATTTGTTTTGTGCTCAACTCTACCATTTACCATCTGTTTATGGGCTGTTACACATAGATTTCCATCTCTGACCCAGGATAGGACAGCACAGCTGATGAGCTAACAATTAGACAGTCTGTGGTCACAACTGGGCCGTTTGACAAGCCCACAGTGTGGTCCAGCCTATTAAAAAATGACTAAGACAATACATTAACCCCTATCAAAGCTTTTAGTAGTTTGGTCTGTGGTTTCACATTCCCATTTTAAGCTAATTAGGAATTGATGAACTCTGCCTCTTGCTGTGTCAAGGTTGCTCTTTTTTCTGATAAAAACCAGATTAAGAGACTGCGGCCATGCTAGCATCTCTGTGAGGATGTAACTTAACTGTTTGCAAAAACAACTCTGTTTTTACAGAAGTCTATGGGAAAATGACCCTACTTCTCACTTGCTTTATTACCTCAATAAACATTTTCATAATGAGTTTCTGGCCTATTTTCAAGTCTTTTTCAAAACAGCATGATGTTCATTTTGTAAATAATGGTCCCATTTATTTTAAAATTGACGATAAAGCAGGGGATGTTTTAGGGGTTTGGCTACACGCCAACCTCTGTCCGTGTTTCTTGAACTTTGATGCTCTCTGTGTGTTTTCACGCCATCAAAGTTAATTGGGACCCTTTGGTCGCCTAGAAATGCCTAATCAAGCTAGCTAGCTACCGTTAGCCTTTTAAAAAATTACTAAGACAATACATCAACCCCTATCAATGCTTTCAGTAGTTTGGTCTGTGGTTTCACATTGCCCTTTTAAGCTAATTAGGAATTGATGAACTCTGCCTCTTGCTGTGTCAAGGTTGCTCTTTTTTTATGGCACGCCATCCTCCGCTATAAGCGTATAATGATGCCAAAAGAAGAGATGATGAACACTTTTTTTTTAATGGGAAGCACTGCACCCACTCATCAGTTGGTTGTTATTGAGAGCTTTAGATTTGGAGAAAACAATATGCACAAGCTCTTTGCTGTGTTATTATTCAAAGGGAAGAGTACTCATCTTGGTAAAGCACTTCAGTGATGTTTCGATGAATTGCAGATATCAGGATGCAATAATGGAGACAGCAGTGTACAGTCGACTCAGAGTGGTCATCTCCTTTTTGTAGGCTACAGCACTTTCTTAGCTCTAACACAATAAACATTGATTTTACATCTCTTTGATTCCTATGAAAAAGACATTTAACTGACAGACCCGCAGCACTCGTCTCAGTCTGTATGTGGGGTAGCGCTGACAGTTCTCAACCAATCCTCACCACAAATCATCAGCCAGTACATACTGCTAATAGTTTAATTTCCTATACATTTCCCAAACAAGGCACACCGCTCCTTTTAACAGTGTAAGAAAGAGAAAGTGTCCTTTTGATCCCTCCAATCCAACCTAAAAGAGTGAGATCAAAGGCTCCTCATGTTTAACACTGCTGTGGTCTCCCAGGTTGACTGGTGCAGTTGTGTTTCCCTGAGAGGCCAGCTGAGGTCCAACTCTGACTTTTTGCACCGACTAAAAGTGAGTACCTGATAGAGGTCAGTACGCTCAGCATGGCTATTTTATTAGGAAATATTATGCCATAGGGAAGGGATCTTCAACAGGGAGTCCGGGACCCTTAGGGGGTCCTCAGAGTCAATGCAGGGGGGCCTCCAAATAATTGTGAATTTTTGAAAGATTTTTCGAAAATTAAAAAAGGTCTTAACATGAATCCAACATATTATTAGCAAATATAAATCGCCACTGATTACTGGCCTATAGGTAAGGTAATCACTAAGATAGCCACTGACAGATAAAGTTAATCCTAAGCATTCACTGTGTATGTTTAACATTAAAACACGATTTATAAAATAATGCCAACAATTATTAGGCTATTTTACTGTAATAGCTTAGTATTCTATGCAAAAAAAGGTAGGCCTATGTATGAAGGCTTTAGGACACCCTACACATTATTGTAGGCCCAGTTTAATATGCAACTTCATTTTAGACAACATATGTATTAGGGGGTCCCTGTTCAATCTCTCTTTCAGTTAAGGGGTCCTTGGCTTAAAAAACGTTGAAGACCCCTGCCATAGGGTGAGAACTTCAACATCTAATTACAAACAAAACACAACACAAAACAAAATGCTCACCAAATAGTGCATAATATTAACACACATTGGTTTTAAATTCAAGCAGCTGCTTTGCTGTCATTTTTCTTTTTCCTAAATTATTTGCTAATAAATTGCTTGAGTAGGGTTTGACTGATTTCTTAACTTGACTTAATCATGAGATAAGCTCCACAGTTATAAACTAACTTTTTCTGGGTTTTCTAATGTTTCTGTCTTACTGTAGTTGATTATTGAAATATGTGCAATAATGACATGTCATAAGCATGCTCTATTGATTAAAAAAGTGCTCCTCCCAAGCACTGATTAATCCAAATGATTCAAACAATCCTAAATTATTTCTGACTTGTTGTTTATGTGCACAAATATATAATTCAATAACCCAGCCTTCTGCAAAACATTTCAAATCCAATTGGCTCAGAATCATGCAGGGTGGGGTTGTCACAAACAAACCACACAATGCAAAGGACAATCAAAATAAATTACTTTTATGTATTTCATGTTGTCAGTGAGGGCAGCTAAGTTATATTTAAATGATTTATTGGTGCATACACAGTGCACAAGGTCACACAAAGTGTATGCAGCATGCAGGTGTGCATGTCTGGATGGTTGTGCATTTGTATGTGTGTATTTGAAGGTGTATACGATGGTTCTGCAGTGATGATATAGCAATGGATGTTTGTTACAAGTCTGGTAATAAGAGCATTAAAGGAGATACAGAAAATGAAGCTTGTGTCATGGTTTAAAGATGGTTAACAGTGAGGCATCCAGCGAGGTGCTTTCACTGTAAGACTCAGACATGCTTTGTTTTCCTAGTTCTTGAACAATAGCCACACTGATAGATCACATCAACTGACTTTTTCTATCATTACCACTTTTTACTTTGCGTTCCAACCTTGAAACAATCAAAGCATGAGTAAACACCAAAGCACAACACACAGAGGTGTCCTAATTGACTCATTGTGTGCACACCTTTTAAAATGCATTAGTAGGTGGCTGGGTTGGCTCAGTGGGTAGAGCAGGTGCACATATACTGAGAGGTGTATGCCTCAACGCAGAGGCCCAGGGTTTGAATCCAAACTGTGACAATTTCCTGCATGTCTTCCTCCTTTCTCAGCTAGCAAATAAAGGTGGAAAAGCCCAAAAAATAATCTTAAAAAATAAATAAATGCATTAGTAGGTCTAAAAATGGTGCATGGTGCAAATGTTGTGTCTTGTGCACAGGCATTTTTATGGTAGGCCTATAAATAAAGATTCAGTGGTCTAAAAACTACAACATCCCATGTAAGTTCATTTCAAAATGCCACAAACATCCAAAGGCAATTACTTACTTACTTAATCATGTATTAATATGTCACAGTACGACGCATTATGAAAACAAGATTAAGAGTCTGCAGCCATGCTAGCATCTCTGTGAGGCTGTATTCAGGCCATATAATAATAATGGATGAAGCTTCCGGGCCTGAAAAGTGAAGCCAATACGGAAGTGCTTTAAACCTACATTCTATCTAATTTTCATAATTTTATCAATAATCATCCTCCCTAGCTATAACCTCTCGTCAAAAATTGTCACATCCGGTTGCAAAAAAACAAAGTGGCAACGCACGTATTGCCAACGGCTTCAAAACGGCAGTCATTATGGCTATGATTCAGGCACAGCAGTGCTTTGAACTAAATGTTAAAGTCAGCATGCTAACATGCTGACAATGACCCATGACAAGGCGTGCTATGATGTGAGCAGATAATGGAAGGAATAAGGAATAATGTTCATCATCTTAGTTTAACGTGTTAGCATGCTAACATTTTTAAATTTGCACTAAGAACACAGGATGATGGAAATGTCATGTTTTGCAGGTTTCTGTGTGTATGTGTGTGTGTGTGTGTGTGTGTGTGTGTGTGTGTGTGTGTGTGTGTGTGTGTGGACCTGTAGTGCAAATCATCACCATGCTAGTAGAGGATTGATCCAACCAATATCCCAGCCGCATCTCTTACACCCAACATTCATGACAGTTACCTTTGCTGCAATAGATGAGCCAGGCTTTTCCAGAAGGTCCCAAAGTTTCTTTCGTTTTTCAGCACAGCAAGTGTTGTCAAATTCTTCTCCCTCTATGTCTTTCATATTGTCAGCCTCTCGTTTGAGCTCCTCATTCATTTGCTCCTTTTTCTGGTGGTACCTCGCCTGGCAACACGACTCCAGATAGATCTCGTCAATGCCCCAGTAGTCGAGTTCTTGACTGAACGAGAGGGCACACATTTCTTCCATCATGTGCAGCTTACCCGTGCGGTAGAAGTTCAGAATTGAAGTGAACGCCCCTGGATGTCGGTCAAAAAAGTACTCATTCTCCTCAAGGTTGTAGTCATCGCACACTTCCATCAGAGACTCATGGGCGTTACAATCTCTTAACTTTCCCAAACGTGTTCGTGGTAACCTATCTAACGTTCGCCACAAGACCTCATGTGGGAGACCCCCAACATTCAGCCTTACTCTACGGAAACATGACTTGCTGCGAATGATGTCCACCGGTTCAGGTGGCAGCAATGATGTTGAGCGGGAGCCAGCTTTATTTAACTCTGCCAAAGATTTCTCCATGATGACTTTAGATTGAGGAATCAGGCAAACATCCAGGGCTATGGACTACAGCTGGTCCTGTTTTCTTTCATTATTTTATCTAAAGGATTCAAAACAAAGAAAAAAAGAAATCATTAGTATTCTAGGATTAGCCCCAAATGTTAAGGCCAACACCTTAATCATTTGATTCAGAACTTTTATGGTGATTAAGGATTTAGGCCCGGGCCCCAGGCGTAGTTTAGAGCAGTGGCTCCTAACCCGGGGGTCAGGAGTCAATAACATTAATCTAACAGGTATCAAGATGATTTCAGATGATGAGAGGTCACAAGCCGAAACCAATGATTTCAAGCTGTGTTTTCGGTCCCACATGGTTTGTCATGCTAGTATGTTATTAGATTAATTGATTGAATATTGGCAAGTACAATTATAATGTAATGCAGGGTCCTGAAGACCAGATTCAAAATCAATGGTTTAAAGGGCTGAAGGCAATACAAGCTAGATTAAGTATAATATTATTTGAAGGCAATTAAGTCTTGTTATTATCAGCACATCTGCAGTATCATCGTATTTGAATTATCTTTTTTTCAGGATATTTCACTGTTGCTTGCTGATTACTGAAAATTCTTTCCTGCGTCAACAATAAACAAGATTATGATTCTTCATATGACTCACACCTTTTGGTAGTTAACAAGAAAGAAAAGTGGAAACTTTTTAATATTGTTCTGTCATTAACTAAACCTAAAGAACCATGACTGAATGTTCTTGCCAAGCAAAACTTAAAAAACAAAACAAAAACAAAAAACATTTAAAACCAATGGGGAACTGCAGGGTCCTGAAGGCAATCATTTTAAATAGCTGTTTTAAAAGGCTCCAAGGGAGAAAAATAAGAAACAGTTAAATTGTATAATTGTATTTGGATATTTCACTAGTATCTTTTTTAAATTCTTTTTTGAATCAACAACACATCTACCCCTTAGACGAGGATGCTTGAGATGATTCATGCATACAGTATTAGAAATTAATAAGGGGAGGGGGTAATGGAAGCCTCACTTAATATTCTATTATCACCTAAACCAGTAAACACTATTGAATTGAATTTCCTATGATCAAAAACAGTAAAACCTACTTTAAAACCTCTTGAAACCCAGCATGGAACTGCAGGCTCCTGTAGACAAGAATTGAAAATCACCGGTTTAAAGGGCTCCTCTGGAGTGAAATTTAGCCCGGATAAATTGAATTATTATCTCTGGATTTTCACTCATTAGTTGCTGTTAACACAACATCTACTGCACTGTCTTCTTTGATTTTTTTTTATTATGTCCTGACCCTAAACATATAAGCCACACCTGCAACATAAATATAGCTACCCTAAGATGTGGGTTCTTGAGATGACTCACATCTGATGATAGCAGTCTGCAGAATCAAATATTTCTATTTAGGGCTAAGAAGAAAAATATTTGGGAACCATGACTAAAACTTTTAAATTTTAAAACTGCACTGACTCATTATTTTGGAGACATCTCCTCTATGGTGACTGATATTAATATCAATAATACAACTGTTGTATTATTGTGTCTGTTTGTAGTTTGTCATCTCTAGCATTAGGGTTGATCACTGCTCATGTGACGCCCATGCAGTGCTGTGGGTGGGGACGCAGAAGACCACAGCGATCAGTGTGGTACAAAGTGAGCGCTGTCCACTCTAATGGTGCTGAAACACCAGGAAGCGCTGTTCACTCCCTGAATCATGGCGTGCTCTCGTTGGAAGACTCAGAGAAGAAATAGGCAACAATCATCTCCTGACAAACATTATATCACCTATTTCTGACTGCGGACGTGGCACGAGCTGCACATGTTTACATGCTGATCATTTTGTTTATGTCTGTGTGATGAGAGCGGGGAAGCCCGGCAACACCTCGGGCCTGCAGATGTGATCATTGATCGCTGCCTGTCACACAAAGTTTCTAACACTTCACAAACACAATTAGGCCTGCGCATTATGTCAACATAGCCTACATTATATAGCCCATAGAAAATAAAAATAAAACACGAACACGGGATGTAGAATTGAGGATGGAAATATGTCGGCTTTTGGACATGCAGTAACAGGCTGCGGGGAAGCAGTAACAAGAAATGTTAATTTGAAGGAGCCTCCACCCTCCTATTGGAGTCAGAGCTTCGATAAAATAATTTAGCATTAAACGAGCCACTATAAGCACACTCTACTGTTGTGCGCAGCTAAACTGAGACTGACTCATTGTGATGCTTAATCATCTCCAACTGCAATGTTGTAAATGCAAATCATCCATCGTTAAGCATTTCTCTGTTTTTTATAGGCTGCCTGCTCCATATTGGTGCAGTTTTATTGCAGAGTAGTCCTATATGCCACTGATAATCTATTACAATTGATATGTTAGCCTACATATGATTCAAATTCCAAAGATTGAAATAAGCTTAAAAAAATACCGTAGTGAGTTGTTGTCATCCTGCACTGAATCAAACCAGCACGTACGGCTCTGGGAACAATCAATTCGCTGGCACAAACGGAGATGAAGCAGTAGCATTTAAAAAAAGGAGGCGTCGTTATTGGTTTACTTTTGCCGGGGTCTAAACCAATCCATTTCCCCCTCCGCTGCCTCCGACATGGCAGAGAGATCCTCAGCACGATCTACTGCCTACCCGCCGGATTCCTGCTCCGCATATCCGCACCAGTGCTTCGCCCGAAGATCAACAAGTATGCCGAGAGCCCATTCGGACAGACTACCTGTGTTTCCCAGTCAGCTGTGTGAGGAGGCGCCGCATCTCTCTGAAGGTGGATCCATGGCAGCTCAGCGCTCTCTTCCACATCTGATTAACTCTTTCAGCACTGCGCCTTGACGTCTGGATGTATCACTAAAAAGACTTAGGGGCACTGTTGGTGTTTACGATATGGTGCACTGTTTGATAAAAGCATAAGGTAATGATAGGGCTCATGAACGTGTAATGTATTAATCGGGTTAAATGATATGAAGGCATCAACATGAGCGATAATCAATTAGGTACATGTTCAGAGAAAGGATTTAAATAATCATCTAATATGGAACTTAATGCTGTTTAATATGAAGGTAGATGGTTTTTAATGCTGCTTAATATGATTAGTGTAGGTGGTTCCCCTCCTCTTATCTTCACATACAAGCAGTGGTAGAATAAGTATTCAGATCCCCAACATTATATTCATGTAAAAATACTCCACTACAAGTACAAATCCTGCACTGGTTAAGGTATGGTACAGTAAATCATACAAAGTACATAAGTATTAGCAGTGAAATGTACCTAAAGTACCAATACTAAAATTACTCATTCTGCTAGAAATGGCCCTTGTAAGTCAAATCTGGGGGCGTAGGAGACACATAGATCTCCAACTTCACTCACTCTTCCAAGTCCATTCTCTGTGTATGTGCGCTGGAGGTTTCAAGTTTCACCTTTCTGCAAGTTGCATTCCGCACCATGATACTTCGAAACTAGTTACTAATGATGTGACGAAATCTTCTCGTACGTAGGTACACATGTTAAACTTAAACATTTTAGGTGAGCACAGAGAAACTTTCCCCCCAGACGAATATGAAAAGGCCCTTCTAGTGTCAAACTCTGCACATACATAATTCTGCACAGTGAAGGTCAAACATCCAAGTGAAGTGACAATAAGCTGTTGAGTGAAGGGGGACTTTAAAGCCTACAAATGTTCTACCCAAATTTTGGAGGCAAAAATGACAAATGAGAAGGTTTACTTTGTTTTTCCTTTCTATTTAAAATATTAATAACATATGATAGATGCACTGAGTAAACATAATACAGTACATATAACAAAACGCTTTATCAATCAACAATTTTACAGTTATATACAGTTTATTCAAATGATGGAGTCATTTCATCGATGTGTCTTCTTAAGTCTGTATCGGACCTGCAGATCTCCGTCCGGCTGGAGCATCCCAAAGCCGTAGCGACTGGGATTAGCTGGTGGCAGTTTAGCCTCTGGGTCACACATCTCCAGATCAAGGTGCGTCAAGAGCAAGAACACAAATCTAGAGACACAAGAGGCAAAAGCAGTTTAGAACAAGCGACAAACTGCCCCCTGATAAACACAATTAATAAGACAATATTAATTTTAGGTTTCACAGATTCAGTGAAATGCAGAAACTATGTGAAAATCATATCAAAAAAATCAACTGATCTGAAATTAACAGCAAAATGTCCCAGTCTACCCATCAAGGTAACATTTTACAATAAGGTACACAAAAAATAGTAGTAGTATAGGTAGTTAATGATTAGTTACTGTTTTTCAGAAGGGCAGTTGCTGTACTACCGTTACTGTACTACCGTACAGTAACTACCCTTCTGAAAAACAGTAACTAATCATTCGTTACTCTTTCAAAAAACATTAATTACCCTTCTGAAAAACAGTAACTACCATTCTGAAAAACAGTAACTACCCTTCTGAAAAACAGTAACTAATCATTAACTAACAATTTGTTTGTGTACCTTATTGTAAAGTGTGACCCTGGATGTGTCTGACAAAGGCACGTTCTCCCAACTGACTATCCATTATCGAACAATCAATTGATCATTAGGCTACCCTTAGCCTTTTTCATATAGGTCATTACAGAGTATAAGCGATTTCTATATTAAAGCATGTTTCCAGTGGTGGAATATAACTAAGTGCATGTACTCAAGTACTGTACTTAAGTACAAATTTGAGGTAGTTGTACTTTATTTGAGTCTTTTCTTTTCATGTCACTTTCTACTCCGCTACATTTTAGAGAGAAATATTGTACTTTTTACTCCACTACATTAATCTGACAGCTTTACTTACTAGTTACTTTACAAATTAAGATTTTTGCACACAAAACCCATGTAGTTTTTATAAAATGTTTTATTATAAATTAAACTACCCAACTATATAGAGGGCTACATGTCCAGCTGAAATGATTAGACCATTAAACACTTTGTTGATTGACAGAACTGTTTTTTAAATGTGAGGATTTATCTGCATTGACTACTTTTACTTTTAATACTTTAAGTACATTTTCCTGATGATACTTACACACTTTTACTTAAGTAACATTTTGAATGCAGGACTTTTACTTGTAACGGAGTACTTACAGTGTGGGATTAGTACTTTTATTTAAGTAAAGGATCTGATTACTTCTTCCACCAATGCATGTTGCTTATAACAATAGAGGGCATGAAAAACAGGACAAGTACGATAACAGGGGGAATGTTATGTGGAGATGGATTTTGCTGGTCTGGTAATCGGGGTGAAATTGCAGGAAATGCTTAGATCATGAATGTATCATTTCAAAACATAAGATACATCATGGAAAATATATATATATTTTAAGTGGATCTTTACACTCACTGTTTAATGGCTGTAACAGCAAACTCTTTCCCAACACAGATATTTCTCCCTGCACCCCAGGGCATGGTGTAGTACTTCAGCCTTTTTCCTTCTTTGTAGAACTTATCCTTCACTGTCATATCATCATTTAAGAAGCGATCATACTTGAAAATCTGTTAAGACACAGGAAAAAAAACATGAAGGCATACAATACGTGCAATATAATATCATGCAAATAGGCTCGATCACATGTCTCCTGCTCAATATCTTCTGTTCAAAATATGTAATTATCACCTCTAACCATTTAAGACAAATACACAGAATGAACATTGGTATTTGGTCTCCATCTCTTGCTAGTCAACTCCTACTTGTTTCATTTGTAGGTATTTAGCAGCTCATCCCAAAGGATGTATTCTCTCAGTAAGTTAAATCACACCGCTTAATCCTGCCTCCTCAAGATTGCTTTGTGCACTATAATAAGGCTTACAAATATCGCAATGGAGGTACACAACTACGTATATGTATCATGGAGGTGGTAACAAAATATTAGGTAATTACAGAATCTCTGCACAGTTGTTCGTGTTTGTGCTGTGAATGTTGTCTCTCTTAATACACACAAAAGTACCTGTGGTTCTTGGTATATCTGTGGGTCCATTTGAGGGCTGAGGAAGGGGAACAGACACACTTTGTCCCCCTGTCTGAGGTGGTATTCATGTCCATTGGCCATGTACAGGATCTTGTCCCGCACCACCTCTCTGTTGATCATTACCGCGGCAGTGAGCCGTAGTGTCTCGCTCAGAACGCTATCTGCAGAATGGAAAGGACAGCAGAGTGGATGATGTCAGAGGGGTGTCAGCGTGAGTTAAGTCGGCGGTGCCCTCTGGCATCATTTGGAGAGGTACAAACATTTACACGGATGTGAATATATGGAAAAGACAATCATTATTTAATTGAATCCAAGGTCAAACTTATATTGTCACTGTCATTGTTTCAGTACGCTGCTGTACTTATCTTGTTATTTCCAACAAATCAAATGAGCCTTTGTTTCCACCTGACTGGAGTGGCCAAACCTCCAGTTATGAGTGAGAAAGTGAAAATGGGCTGCAAGCACCTGTTACATACCAAGCACAGGTGTGCTGTGTGCTTCCCGCGGGTTGATGGGGGGATGCTGTATGGAAGTGTCCCGGAGAGTAAGGCCTCTGATCTCTGATTTAACAGCCTTCATGGCATCAGGGTGAGTGAGCAGAAAGCCAAGGAGCCAAAAGGCAGCAGGTCCAGCATTGCACTGAAAGGAAAAACACTCAACTTAGCACAAACTCACTCCTTTATATAAGCTTCTAGTATTACAAACTGTGCAAAAGTTGGTATAGCAGCCATGTATATCTTGTCTTATGTTTGTTAATAGCTTGCACCTATTATGTAATGTAGGACGTCACAGGGGCTGGTCTGGCAATAAACATATGTATGCACCTGTGCACCTGCATGGAGGACGCTAGAGAGGGGGGGAGATTGGGTTGTTTTTCTGTTGACAGCAAGTTTCACTGCAAACGCAAATTTCACCGTATCCACGTTCACCTTCACACGCAGTATTTTTCATGTGCTACTGGATTTTGTTGTTTTTGTGTTTTCTTGTTTTTAAATGGACAATAAATCTTTAAATGCACATCCTGGAGTGGAACTGGATTATTCAAACGGCGTGTCATACAGGTATTGATTGTTCCCTGACTCAGCCTCTCAGCGGCTTATGGAGGTTTCAAAGAAGTCGCTACAGTCGGATTATGTTTTATATATGTAGACATACAATGCATATGATATAGAGATACTTCTGATTATTTATTTACTTTTGGGAATATAATATTTCAGCAGCTCTCTGTAAAGCTGCTGTCTAAATATGACTGATATGAGGAGAAGTCAGTGAATCAGTCCACACTTTGTAGACACTGCTGTCATCCTCTCGGTAAAGAGACAGCTGAGCCTGTCAGACAGTAATTGCTATGGGTTAAGGGAGCGGTTCTTAGTACCTCTGCACATCTCAGGTCAGCTCTCCATTGACAGCCAGGGCAAATGCCCAAAAGCGACTAGAGGTGCATTACAGTGACTTTCTGCCCTCTCAGATCATCAGAACATCGGATCTGATACCTCAGATAATGATATGAGCCTGGTTACCTCGACAGCAGCACAGTGGGGACTTTTAAACTGTTAAACTTTTACTGTTGTAGTTTTTACACAACTTACTTTTTATACATATTTTTGTGTGTCTGTGCGTGTGTGGGTGTGTGTGTGTGTGTTCTATACATGTTTTGTATATATTTTACTAGTTTAATTGAACACATTTTTATTTTATGTCGCTATTGTACGAAGCACATTGTGTTACATTAACTTTTATGAAATGTGCTATAGAAATAAATTATGATTGATTGATTGACTGATTAAACAAATGCGATATAGCGTGTTAATTTGTGAGCTTTAAAGGTGCTGGTAGGCGGTTTTTGTTTCAGTTTTCAGCTTTAGATAGAGCCAGGCTAGCGTTTTTTCCCTGTTTCCAGTATTTTTGCTATGCTAAGCTAACCAGCTGCGGGCTCCAATTACATCTTTAGCGTATAGACATGAAAGTGGCAACTCTTGAATAAGCATATTTCCCAGAATGCCAAACTTTTTTTCTTTAGGGTATAACTTGATTCACTGACAGCTGTATACTCAGAAAGGCTAGGAATGCAAGACTCACTCACACAGCCAGTGACTTGCTTTATTGTGCCTGAAAGTGACTTTCTCGATATGATATGTAATTATTTTTACATTAAAATACATTTGTGGGGGTGAGTGTACAGACTCCTAGAAGGAAAGTAACTAATACATCCATTTAAGTCTATATGTTTCAATCAATAGCATTGCTGCTGCTGTTGTTATTGTCGATTGTTTAAAAATGGAAAGAGAACAACAACCACCCGCTTGTGCAGCACTCATGATAAGGTTGTAGGTGGCTTTAGTCTGCCTGTAACACATGTATAAGCCACATTCACTCTGGCATGTCCCACTAGTCTCACATCTAATGCCTCTATTCTCTGCAGTGGTGCTCCAGTTTCTGTCCCAGACTTAGACTGTGTACCCGAGTATCCCAGCAGACATAATAGAGCACAAACAAACATGCTGGATGAATAGCAGTATTCCCAAACAAGCAGAGCATCGGAAAAAGCCTGTAGTGGGTGGCCTGGCAAAGGTTTCTCCTCGCTTAAATACTGTGTGCTTTTGGGTGAGCAATTATTGATCCAGGTTAACAAAGGGCTGAAGCTATTACAGCTAAAATGTAGCATAGGTGAACAGCAACCTATGGTACATTTTACAGCTTTCTAGCTCCCCCACCTGGCAGCATGGAGCAATGACACCATCTTGATTTATACTTGTCTGGACTGGTGAGGTTGAGGAAGCACACCTGTGTCAATATTGTTAATAGTGGAAACTGTGTACACTGTAGCCATTTGAAACTAAATGATGAATGAATACTACTTGACAAGAAAATGTATTGATGGTAGTATCCAAGTGAAACAACATCTCCAGTGGAGCTGCATTGTAGTCAGCAGTAGAAAACTTGATAGACAGCACAAGTCCTGCGTATGAGTAGGACATGTAAAAAAAGAAGAAGAAACTTCAGCTGACTAACACAGTTATCTTACTCACATCTAATTACCAAACCTCAAACAAGATAAGATGTCATGGTAACCGATTCACAAAACCACAACTAGAAAAACTCCACTCTGAGTTACAGGTTGAGGCAGGTAGCTCTGAGGAACTGGCAGAGAGGAATCCACTGCCTCTTACTGCTGCATTGTTGGCAGGCTGAGCACCCTGGGATGGAATTCAAGCATGCAGCCTGGGTGTGGGAAGTTTGTCTGTTTTGTAATCAATGTGTTTCCTTGTTTGTGTTTGAGAGTTGTTTGAGACAGACGATAAATCAGCTCTCACCTGTGTGGTCCACAGCTGCAGGAGTAAAGATCTTTTCTGCATTTCTGCATCTACTCCCTCCTCATGCAGGAAGTGATGGTAGCTCTGCTGCCAGGAGTTTGACTCTGACCCTTCCCTCAGCCAGTTCGGGGACAGCAGCTCCCACAGTCGCTCCCGTGATAAGTTGGCTGTTTTGCTTTCCCCTGTTGAAGATCCGATAAAAGATAAGATCAATTCATACATACCTTCCTGTACTGTATTGTGCAGTCAGACAGGAAACCCAATAAAAAATAATTTTGCTTTAATTTGCTTTTGTGCAGCTTACCTCGCTTGAGTGAGCTGCGAGCCAGTTTGGTGAGAAGATGGTCAAACTTGCGGAACTCAATGTAGACTGTAGCCACATTGTCTCTCCTCTCAAACAATGTAAGATATCCGGCCCTGAGCACAGCAATACAGTTAAAAAATGTCGGCCAGTCACTCCTGGCAGCATAAACACTGACATCATTTGATTTACAGTATTTCGCTGGGTTAAAGTGCTGTGTGTTACCTGAAGAGTAGGCTGTAACAAAGGCTAAAGAGTCCATCCCGTCTCCACTCTGAGGGGTTGCAGTCTTTCTGGTCATTCAGCAGCAGGTTCTGAAGGTGAGTGTTCATTGAGCTGTTGAGCTTGGAGAGACTGAGACCTTGAAAATGCCTGAGGAAATAATACATATACTGAGATTTGCAACACTCATTTGAATCAGATGTTATTGGGAACCATAAAGTCTGTTTAAAAGATGCATTCCTTACTGTTCCATCCATTTCCTCTCTGCTGTAGGTTTGATGCTTGGCAGCTGCAGACTGAAGATCCTTTTTAGGAGCTGGTTTCTGCTGCGGGTGAAGTCCAAGAAGATTGTGTCATTCATTACGGCATCAAAAGAGTTTGGGTCCAACAGCACCGTCACGTAATGACCAGCAACACGAACCTGGGAGGAGATTTTATAAAGTCAAATTTTTTGCTAATATTCAGTGAAACATTTTGTTCTACACTGGAAGAATAATGTGTTGCAGTAGCATATGCAGTACTAATTTCAGATATATTCAGATGAAATGCATTCATTAACTTGCTATCACCACACATGCATAATGATGTCTTGTTAAAATGAACATTTTGTTGCTGTAATGTGAAAACCTGATTTGCATTTCAGATCATAAACCAGATCAGGTGACAGATTGCTTTGTACCGTGTGCAACATCTTTGACCCTTTTCTTTCAACCATTACATTTTCGTCTTTCTTTGACAGTTTCATCTATTTCAAAACAGCTTCTCGTTTCCTTAAACTTTTGGTGACAAACGTTATATACCGCAGTTAAACACAGTCTATTAGAATTACTTACTGTAAAGATATCCCCATGTCTGTCTTTCATCCGCGCCAAAAACTTTGCGGCATCTTTTCCAAACTCAAGTGCGTGCCCCAACCATGGAAGCACACCTTTGTCCAGAGGTGGCTCATTATTCTGTCTGTCAAGTATAAGGAAATTCCTTAAAATTACAACAATGTGATAGATTTGGTTATATACCTTTCATTCACTCATGAATCTTAATCTACAGGTTAAGAGTTAACATGAAGTTATTTCATAAGAACATGTGGCTAAAAAAGCTGCACACAGGCCACGCTGTGAGCCATAAGACAATTTTGAGTTCTATTTCCTTGTGTTGTTTAAAGACAAAACTTAATGCAGAGAATCAGTGTTTAATAGTCAACATGGTTTAGACATCCAAATTGTATCAGTCAGATAGTATTCATATTTTAAGGAAGAGGGCCTACTCTAATATAATTTTTACAAATCATGAATGTACTTCAATTTTTAATAACAATAGTAAACCTTTTCTAAGTTAAGTAGTTTGTAGTATTTTGCAGACCTTCAGACTCAACCTAGTACAAACTCTGAAATGCACCTTTGTTAATAATCTAATATCTGCATATTTCAACATAATAGAATGGCTTTACCTTGTGCGAGTGGAGTATAGGAGAACTAGAAGAAGCAGTCCATTAAGTAGTAAGAATATTGTCCATAACATGTTTCGGTAAAGTATGATACTTGGTCTGTCCCGCAGATAATTGAATCACTAGCTGCTGGCAACTTATACGAGCCCGGCTCCACTGTAACTAGACTGCTAGTTGCTAGGAGGCGTGGAAAGGAGTGGCTTGTGACACAAAGTGTTACACAACACTTAGAACAGTGTCAGACACCACACAAACCACCACATCCCGAGCAAGCAAAACAAACCGAAACTATTCAAAATGCCACTTCCAATTTAGAGTTTAGTTCATGTTAAGTAACACCTTCTAGAAGAGACTAAACCTCTTTACAGTCTATGGGTTAAACAGCCTGCACAAAATCTTTCTTTTACACTTCATACAGTGCACAGAAAAGCCACCTGTCAGAACATTTCACAACAGTGACATAATTGAGGTAAGGAGTGATGTCAGGGCACACATATTTCATGGAGTGTCATAAAGTCAAGTTCTCAGGGTTGACAACATTCAGTTTCCCCTTCAACATTGTGAAATGTCTATTGTTACAGATTACTTCCAGGCAGTCACAAGGATAAGTATCTACAGATGACGTTGGCTGTCACACTGAAACCAATGATTCATTTATCCCAAATGTTGTTTATGTGAAACTCTGATTTTATTAATATTCTTACTAGTGAATTAGTAATTTACCAATTTATCTTACCTTTCTTGATATAATTCATATGCAATATGTAGCCTATATATTAGTAGAAAAAAAGCTACAGCTTGCATATTTAGACCATAGGTTGTACAAAATAGATTAAAACATGCTGGTTGCTTGTTGTATAACATTTGACAGTGTAGCCTACCAGCAGAGGGTAGTCATGCACTTACAGTTGCCTCACCTCACCTTTCAGCAGCTGGAGAAAAGTTAAGATTAGTAGTGGACACTGAAGTGAAGGCAGCCTATTATTTTTTACTATTGGAAATAACAAGTAACGTTAATGTCATTGCGGCGGAGCTTGACTATTAGTCCTTTGATAATACGCATGAATTAAGAAGTCAATATATTATCCCGTGAAATATACTCAAGGAATCTCAATGATAACAAGACAGCAACACAATAGTAACTGAGCGTGTCAAAGAACATGGACAGATTAAGTGAAGGCAAGGACTTAAAGACATCACCTCGGGGGCATTAAATGAGTAATTTGTAATTTAGAATTGTTTTTTCATTAGTAGCTGCTAACCTTCTGCTACTGCTAACATCAAAGCCAGTTTCTTTGTGCTAACATTTTCTGTTAGCTCTTCGCTAACCGATCGGACCAGCTACAAAAACCTGAAACTTCAGTTCCTACAGCAAACAGGTACACGGCAATGTAGTACTGTATTAAATCATTACATAATAATCTAAGAATATATTAATTTACAGTGCATATATTTAATCAATATCAAATGCCTATTGCAAACATTATAACATTACCTTAAGATGACCTGATTAGAGGAATAATGTTGGTTTGATTTTAGCCACTTCATCAAACTTTCAACATTGCATTAGCAATACAAGCGTAATGGTGTCTCTATTGTCATGCAGATAGGCAGTTTTCATTTGATTTCATAATGTCATAATATTTTTGATAGAACAGATACGACCAGCATTAAAATTAACATATTATCAGCTATAAACATGTGAAAGGCCATGACAGATCACTACAGTTGCTTTTAAATTAAACAGATGAAGGAACATCTGTTTAATTTAGGCATGTGTTTGCATGGCTTTGTAGACAGATGAAATCTCATCAGTTTATTACAGCATTTTATTACAACTTGGAACATCTTATATCTGGCAGTGTGGTTACTGACAACAGTAACTGAAGGAAAAAAAAGTGTTTCAATTCTCTCTAAATTACAGATTTAAGGTGCATCCAATGTAAAAAGAAAAAAAAAAAAACACCCTGAATGCTTTCCATTCAAGTGTGTATCAGGCTACATGTCCCAAGGGAAGGGAAGAGACCAGCAATACTGCCAACCAAAAGGGGTAGCATCTCAGTAATGGTGTTATTATAAAAGGTGTGTGTGGTGCACTGGAAACAAATCAACTTTTTACAAACAGCCTCTAGTATAAACAAACATCACATACAATCTTGCATAAAGCAAATGGTTTATACATAACAGTTTGTCTCAAAACATTTACACTTGAATGTCTGATTTGAACCCTGCATACACACATGCTCTTTTAAAAACAATCATTCATAATTTGTTGGCAGACTTGTAAGCCAGTTGTTAATCATTTCTCTTACTTCTGTAACCAGGCTATTGAAGCCAGTGTGCACTCAGGCTCCGCGTCCAAACATGTCAGCATGATAGAATAGCAGTGGAATGAATACATGTGTAAATGAGTGAATGAGTAAGTATTTGAGTAAATATGTAAACAGGTAAGTGAACTATTGAACGTGAGCTTAAAATATTATTTTAAACTGCCATACAGCGGATAGAGAATAATTCTCCAGCTCCATGTGGTGGTACACTAGTGCAAATAAAGTTTTCTCTACCATAGGGCAGCCTATACAACTGCCCTTATTTATTTATTATCACGCTGCCTTGCACATTGGGCCGATCGCCAGTGTAAAGTAAATGGAAAAGTAGTAACAACAGCCAGACACTAACGACTAACTACAGACAAATGTAGTGGAGTAAAAAAAAATACAATATTTACCTCTAAGGTGTAGTGGAGTAAAAATGGAAATACTCAAGTGAAGTACAAGTAACTAATTTGAACATGAGAACAGTACTTAGTTACATTCCACCACTGTTGATTAAACTGCAACAAGATGTGTAAAATGTTATTTGTTTTGTATTTATTTGAATTTACCTTTTTTCATTTGTTTTAGGTTTGGGATGGGTTAACAGATTAAAACATCACATATGAAATTTACAGTATTTTATGATACTATTTTAAGTGTAAATCTACGGTTAATTACTGGATTGAGTTGCATTACTTAATGCTGTAATTCTACGGCAGCATACTGCTATCACAGTAATCTAATGGCACAACTATATTATCATTTTACTATAATTTACTATTTGCTGCTAATTTACTGTGTGCTGTGAAATTAATGCAAATGGTAGCCAGTATATTTACTGTACATTTACAGTCAAATCTTTTACAGTGAACTTTCTTGTCTTCATTTAAGTTACCTCAATGACAATATCACTGAGGTAACTCTCAGAGGCCAAATTCAGTATTAGATGGTTAAATATATTTGTGCATATATATATAACAACATATATATTTAAACATGTAATACTGAATTTGGCCTTTTTTTTAACCTTTTTAACCTGCATGCCACATAGTCTCAAGATCTATCAGTTGCTTTTAAACACTGCAAATATGAAGAATTATCTATAACAATTATAATATTGTATTTATAATTTGCAATTTTACTTACTGTATATCTCTGTAAATTAGGTTATATAAAACATTAGCCCTCATTAAACATTATAATTTGGTTAATGATTAAAGCGTTAAGACATAACTCAGTGTAAAGTAATCTACGGTAATCTTAAATTTTTCTTAAAAATTGAATGGTGAATGTTAGGCATGATCCTGAATAACTCCACCAAAAGACTGCTGTAATTTTTACATTTTAAAGAAATGTAGGAATCTTAATTAGCTTTCTGCAAGAAACTCATGTTTTTTTTAGGTTGACCATGTGATGATCATTCCTCCTGTAAAGGCCTACAAGTGGATGCTGGTAAAGTTTCCACAGCCTAGTTAGAAACAGCTTTTTCACATTATTTTTCAAACCCACACCAACTTCTATCAGACTTACTCTGAGGCCAAGGATTGGTGAGTAACATTTGATCAGGAAATGAGTGGAGATTGGATTGTGACAACTGAACGGTTCTCCTGCAGATTTCTCCTGGGCTCTCTTCCAGCTTTAACAGTTGTCACAGGCTGACAGTAGCCTACAGACTTCATGTTAATTGGATGCAAAGGGGGATTTCTTGAAACAATTCAAATTGCAGTCTCAAAACAAGGTGCTCAATTATCCCCGTCCTATACATCAGTTGCTTTGAGGCAACAACACATGTTGGATAGTAAAATTGAAGACGTAGCACACAGTTGCACTTGAGAAACCACAGAAAGTTATTTGACAGTATTTGTCAGAAAACTGTGCTGCAGTGAAGAGCACTGAGAGGGAAAGAGTAGGGCAGAGTGACACATTGAGCCGTTCTGACTTTCTCTGGGGAGATGATCCATTAGCTTTGTCAAAGTGTTGCAACTGAGGGTGGAGAATGGTTTCAGATTTGTAACACCTCAGTTTCTTCCGCTCATAAATAAGTTTCTGTGATGTCAGTTAGTTGTCTCGGTCATACTTGAGAAGAATCCCCAACAATGATTTTGTGATAGTAATATGAAACTCATGTACACAGCAGGCTATACATAGTACATAGTAATATCAGGAATACTGTGATGAGCTTACAACTCAACATTGGCCCTGGGTAGGCAGAATGGCTGATCTTTAGTGGTTCTTGGCCAAAGTTTTATCCAGAGATGCATTGATTAGTTGAGTAGTCGATTGACAGAAAATATAGTCTGCAACTATTTTAATTATCAATTAATCGTTTTAGTCATTTCTTAAGCAACAACGTCAAACATTTGCCGACTCCAGCATTATAGTAAACTGAATATCTGGTCAAACAAGACATCTGACCTCGGGCTGTGGGAAATTATAACTGCATTTTTTTTTATTACTTTTTATAGACAAATGCATTGCAATGCATTGATTGAGAAAGTAATCTTCAGATGCCCTCACTGTGTGGTTAGTTGTAACACATTTTGAAACTGAACTGCTCCTGCAATCTTCAAGTATATAGGTCCCAATCACTAGCATATCATAAGCCTACTTATAATTTTGAGACAAACTTATTGTTTTTCATAATTATATGGTAGCCTATCCTCCTAATTTTCTTCAAATGATGAGGGTTCCGGTAACACGTCTTAAAAAAATACAATAATGCATGTATTTTGTTTATATTTGCATTGCATTATAAAGATGGCAGTATTCCATCCACTTTCTTACAGTCTTATGTTTTATGTCACAAAACTATGTTTGGGATGACCGGATTTATATTATCAGTAGGCCTATATTAACATAAGCCAAGCATTTGAATTCTAATAAGAAAAATGGCTGAAATTGTTGGACATCTAATCCTACTTCTGCAATCAGCTTCATGTTACAGTTGATGTCCTGGAAACAGAGCTATTAAATCCTGATCACCAACACACTATTTATGTAGGCTATATTTCTTCAACTGAGTAACGGCATAATAGGCTATGTAATTGGCGAAGGTTTTCATATCAGTTCACTCAAATCTTAAATCATCCAAGAGAAGAAAAGTGATGAAGAAGGGAGGGGGTTGGGGGGAGGAGTCTCAGATTGACTTTCACATCCATTCAGCCTTTTCTGCAGCAGCATTGAACTTGCAAAGAGAGGGAGAGAAAAAAAGGCAGACTGGGCAGTTGCAGGAGTGCAGAAGGATCTCGGTGCTATTATCGCCGAGGCTGCCATTGCCCTTCCTTTCGGAGTTTACTCCTGGCTTTTATAAAATGTACATCAAACGTGAATTGTTTCCCGGTTCCTTGAAGAATACTGATGAAGAGGAGTGGTCAGAGATCATTATGCACTTTTAGGTTCGACGTCGCCTAGAACGCAGCGCAACAACATCGAAGAGCCTGTGTGCGTTTAATCTCTGAAGTTGTGTCATGCGAGCGATGATTCGCATCTGATTGTTGTTTTAACTATCTGGAGAGGACTGCAGACCGCAGGCGAACGCTGCATTGTGGCAACCGAGACGCTGATTCCTGCCCGAGGATTGCACAATCCGTTCTCCCCAAAATGTCATCTCATGCGAAAGTCAAGAAGGACAAAGAGATTATTGCCGAATATGAGACCCAAGTGAAAGGTTGGTAACATGCAGGCCTGATCGTATTGTTAGTCTGGGTGACAAGGCACTATTGCGTAACTTTACCACAAACTGTAGCCTAGGCTATGGCTTTCAGTGTGTCGTGCTGTGGGGCGGGACAGATTGCATAGTTGTAGATGCTTAATGAACATATATTTCTTTGGAAAATGGCTCAATACATTCGCGTCATGATACGACTATTAGGCTACTTTAATCCAGTAAGACAATAATTAAGATGTAACTTGGCTGAACCCGGTTTCTGAAGATGATTGTGCTTATTAGCATGCCAAGCCCTGCATGTGTGGCCATGTAAGCGATGGGAGCTTCATGGTTTCAAAGTGCTGCTGGTATTTATGCGAGACTGATGCTGCACACCCAACAAGGAAATGTACCAATTCACCTTGTCCAGTCTTTCCAGTAGACTGGAGGTCATGCACCTCAGGTAGGCTAGTCATACAGAATACTTGGAGACATCTGGGTAAATTCTTTACAACTTCTTCCTAGAAACGTAGGTTGAAATATAGGCCTACAAGACATTGTGGTAACCTATGTCATTTTGAAAGACAATATGGTGAGAAATGAGTATTTCCCTGACACTCCAGGACACTGTGTAGCCTATGTAGCTATAGTATCAGAAGGGAAAGGGAATGCTTGAGAAGATCACACAGCAAACAGTTCAGAAAGTCCATAAATAATGTATGCTTTCTGTATGAATTATGAACCATGAAAGGATTTTGCTGTCTGCCGCTAAATATGTGACTGGATGAACCACCCAGAGAGAGAAAAGAGTCAGGAACAGTGGTGTATTGGAACAGACAGTGCATGATGTGCATATAGGTGGGTTGTCCCCTCAGTCTTTTTTGGGGCATCAGGCAGTGTGAACTTAAACCCTTTTTTGCATCACCCTCTCACAGTTGTGGTTTTGCTCATTGTTATGCATCATTTTATTCTTTTAGAATACGTTACAATTTTAAACAAGGATAACTCACTGCTATACATATTAATACTAGTGTTTAATGGACTATAATAACTTTTGTCTGTGATTAAGCTAATTATTTCTGTATAAAACAGACTCAGCCCACTCAGATTATCCTTATACAATATAACAGGGTGTAATAGCAGCCTCTGCTCAGACCCTTTGGTTCAAAATCACCCAACAGGATTGGAGTACTCTAAAACACCTAAACAACAAAGTTGACTTTGGCAGAGAAAACACCAATTGAAACTTCCACTGTGAACTCATGGTGTGTGTTGGGGCCTAATACTTCACATAGCAGGGGGTCCTGAACTTCTTCAGTCTGAGACCCGAAAGAGATATTTAGTGTCTCCCCGGGACCAAAACCTACAAAAAACATCATGAATTGCCATGACATCTACATTTATAAAATACTGATAAAGAAAACAAAAAACATGAATTTTAAATGCATATGAAATGTATTGCAATGCACCTCTCCACATAAAACACATTCAAGCCTTTCCTCTGCATTTTCAAATGGCTTTGGTGAAGCCAACGCTTATAAACTCATACTACACGCGAGTGAGGGAATCACAGAAGTCACACTCAACGTTACCTCAGCCAGTGAGCTTTAACACGTTTTCTTCTGTTTTAATTACGAAAATGAATTCACATATCATAGCATTGCTATGCACTTTACTCTGCTGATTGGCAACGGGTCCGCAACGCATTTTGGGCCCTGGCCCTAAAAGACCGCTATATAGGATATTGCCATCTCAAGGTGTTCATCAACCTGGTCCACATTCCAGGTGCGGTCTATACTGTAGCAGAGTTAGATTGGTTTGTTTGGTTTAACGGAAGTTGTCAAGCCTGCTTTGCTCTTCCCCTGCTGTTATCTGTGTGTCAAAATCCCTTCTCTATGGAAAAGAACAAGAAAAACCTCAAAACCAACAAGCTAATGTTTCACACTAAAAATGGCAAGTTTTGATGGAAATTTGAATTGTGCAATTCTTTCGGCGAATGATTGTAAAGAGTTACAAAGAATATGTTTACGACATTTACTATCTAACTGGGAAGTTTAGGGACTGATTGGCAAGGATTTCTAATATGAACAAAGTACACACGGCGATACACTGGTAAGAGCAAATTACTTTTTTTTTTTCCTATTCTAGAATGTTTTTGTGGAGGAGCCAGACCTTACTCCACAGTGCTGTGAAGATAGGTCTGGCAATGCAAGACTAAGAATTTGTATTGAATGCATGCCATGTGGACATGTAGCTCATGTGCTACAATTAAAATGTAGATCATGCAGAATCTAATAGGGGGACACTGTATTTTAAGTTTAACCTTTATTGTACAACTACTACAATTTTGGTGTACTGTAATTAAATAATAAATTTAATTTATATAGCGCTTTTCACGAACTCGAAGTCGCTAATTAAAGGAAAGTAGGGCAAAACAGCTACAGCTATCTTATTTCTTGGCTGGTGCAGTGGCTTTCTGAAGTCAAGAAGAAATACCAGTAGTTCAGTACACAGTAAACTAGTTGTTTCCACACAGTTTTTTGTGCAGATTAAACAAACAAGATATAAAGTGTTAATTAGTGAGTTGTAGAGGTGCTGGTCGGCAGATTTTGTTATCTTTGGACCAGGCTAGCTGTTTACAGTCTCTTTGCTAAACTAAGCTAAGTGGCTGCTGCATGGTTGTAGCTTCATATTGAACATACAGACATGAGATTGGTATCAATAAGCTCATCTAACTCAAGAAGAAAATGGAAAAGGCTAGTTCCCAAAATGTAGTACTTTTACATTACATATTTTACATTTATTTTTATTTTTTATTTGGTGGTTATTAACATATTCTTGTATAAATGTCCTGACCTGGAATTAACTATAATCAAATTAAGATCTTCTTATTAATTTAATATTACATACACTAAATACTAAATACACATTATAAAAATAAAAAAACAAAACACCACATCTGTTTGTACAGCTCTTCATTATTTTAAATAACATTAGTATCTCTGTCCAGCAAAAATTTGTTTAATCGTATTTCAAATCCATGAAAGCACATAGAAATTGGTGAAACAGTGATGAAGGCAATATTGCTGTTGATGAAAGGCATTAAGTTATCTGTGCAAATATCTGTAAATAATAAAAAAACCTCTCCTTTTTCAGACCTAATTTAAACCTTACTCTTTTTGTACATGATCAAACCTTGTAAGCATGTGTCTGGAATGAAGGTATGATTAGCATTTTGTAGACAGAGGTGTGGTTTACTTTCTCTTTGTCTGTTTATTTGTTAGACTCCTTCACTCTGTCACTCTTCCACTCTCTCTCTCTGGTCTATACACACTAGTGCTGCACAATTAATTGCAATTTTATTGAAATTGCAGTATGGATTTGCAATATCCAAATCGCAAGGGGGGGAATATTTGTTAAAGGCAAACATTTTGAAAGGCTAACCATTCTGAATTAAGTATTGTGGTGCTAAAGTGACATCACAGCCTACACATCGTATCCTACACAATAAATAAAAAAACTTCGTTTGGTACAGATCCTTGCAAAAATCACACTATAATCATTTAAATTTTTTTAATTTCAATATTTTTCAGTGAAAATGAGAATAATGATACAAAAATGATAATTCCTTCCAATATTGTGAATCATATCGCAATCGCAGTATCAGTCAAAATAATCGCAATTAGATTTTTTCCTCATATCATGAAGCCCTAATGCAAACCAGGTTTTGGGCAATGAGAGAGTCATCACAGCTCTTTCTCTAGTCTCAGTTTCAGGAAAAGCTTTTAAGCTGACATCTTAAGCTCATTTGCAAACTGGGCTTATATCAGTTTGGAGCTAAGGGGGCTTTACTCTGACACTGACACTGGTCTCCAATGATGCTAAATTGCTGACTGCACTGCAGTTCAATCAGGCACAAACCTAATGCACCTTGCAGTGTTTTTTTTTTTAACATGCCACATTTCAGCAAACTGCCGGCTTGCCGTCACATTAGAACTATGATGTTGGCGTGCTGGTGTGTGTTTTGAGCTTTACAGGTCTGGGCCTGTGTTTGTGATTATTGTCACATGTCATAGTCAATTCGATTCTCGATTTTCTTTTTTTTTCTTTTTTAAAGCTCAGGTTGCTATGCCATTTTTAGACTGGACTTTTATGCAATATAATATCTGACCTTTGTTCGCAATGTACCATATTACATTGTCAAATTTTAAAACATTTATTAACGACATAATAATTATATCTATAACCTGCCATCTAGTTTCTCTTTTGTAACTGCAGTCTTCTTCACAGAATATGACATCCAAGTTCACGACAAAACAAACAAAAAACAATAAAACAGCCATGTCCATAGTCTTCTCTGAACAATTAAGTGTTTTAACAAACCATTTCTGAACAATTGAACATATACGACACAGATTAACGGCCATGTTAGTCGTGCTGCCAGTGGAAGAATATGGTACATACACATAGCAGAGCTTGCAAACTGTGGCTTTTTTGTCGACCACGCAAACGTTGTCAACATAACTCACAGGAAATGCAAAATACTTCCACACCGGCGTCCTTCAGTGAAAGGTTCTGTCGATGGGTCTCCTGCATCTGCAGTTGCCATGCTATAGTTTGACTGGCTGTAGCTAAGTTAGAGGAGGTTGACTGACTCGCAGCACTTCAACACTAGTGTTGACGAACTAACCGAAGAGCCGATTAATTAACCTGAGTAGTGTCACTGAACCGGGAGAATGAACCGACTCACTCCTGGTTTTTTTACCTCATTTGTGTCTGCTTCGCTCAAGCTGAGTGCAATCGCTGCAAGGGAATCGAACCTCCTATGGCGCCATTTTGATGCCACCAAACAATCACCCGACATTAGCATTCCATTGACTGCCATTCATTTTGACGTCACTTTGACAGCGAATAACTTTACATCTGAAGCGTTTAAAGACTTTTTTTGTCCATTGTTTATTTCTAAAGAAACACGACAATGTCTCTCTCAGTTGGAGGCTGCGCAGTAAGTGCTAAAAGGCTCCATTACCTTGTATCTCACGTTATGGCTCCGTAGCAGTTTTTATAAAAATAGGCTAACGATTGTGTCATAACCACGTGACTTACTGTCGCATAGTAGAGGAATTACCGTACAGTACAGTAGAAGCTGTTTCGACTTACATTAGCTGTTTAAGTTTAATTACTAATGGTAACTAGCATTTTAGTTAGCAATAATTAGCCTGTGTCCATGTTATCTCCTTACGTATACCTACGCTTTCTGTCTCTGCAAGATTGGGAATGATTGAGATTTCTCTTGGCACAGCTACCAGAAGACAACAACTTTCAGACAGGTTACTCACGTCATATTTACGTCGTATTAATATTAATATTTTGCCTTCTAAGGAGTGTAGTTGACCAGCCTGAGGTATCTTTAAGCTTGCTGTAAATCCTGAAAACAAAAGAAAACGAGGGGATACCATTCATCATACTGTACTTTTAGCTGTAGGCCACATTATCTTCTAATCAATCTCTAATGACATTTGATCTGTTTGGAGCCAAGCCGTTTTAGTCTTATGGACAAATTGTTCTAATAGGATATATTCTACACCGTTTTGTGTAAGATTTGTTGTTGCTAAGGGAACATGTGGCAACGTTGTAACATTGACTTTACATTGATAGCTTTCCCTCAAACATTATACGAAGAATTGAAATATAAAAATTTGTAATATTGGTGACAGTCCGACTGTCACAAAGTAGCATCTCACTCCTACTGCCACCATAGAAATGGAATGCATGTAGAGATGCATTTCATGAGGAGCATGTAGACACAGCCCTTTTGTGTGTATTATTCATAATGAAAGCATGCTTAGACTGATACTGTCTTGAAATGTCAGGGTTGCGTTATGGCAGCAAAACAATATCTACGTTTCCAGTGTCTTGGTAACACTGTTGCTGTGATGACAGATACTGTACATACCCACAGTTGAGCGATACAAGATTTGAAGAGAGAACCGTTTTGAATTCTGCTTTCCTTGTGTGAGAGAGAGAGAGAGAGAGAGAGAGAGAGAGAGAGAGAGAGAGAGAGAGAGAGAGAGAGAGAGAGAGAGAGAGAGAGAGAGAGCTGTAAAGGCATACCATAGCCATTACTGCATTCAGAAGACAAGTGTTCACAGAACACAGCCTTGATTTGTCCCAAATTATGTCAACGTGTCAGTCTGGGTTAAGCCACATGTGACTACCCACGCATGGCTAACTGCAGACACAGCCCCAGAGACTGCTGCTGGCCATTGCAATAGCTGTGCTAGGCTAATTTGAGCAGGCTTCTTTGGTGACAAGGACTCCTCACTATGCGATATGTAGTGCTCTCTGTTGCACTAGTACAGGAGCCCAACTGGCAACCCTGCAAGGAAACAGTGACCAATAGTTTCCCCCCATTTCATTATATTATCTGTCAGAGATATATATATATATATATATATATATATATATATATATATATATATATATATATATATATATATAATTATAAGATTTCTCAATAATTAAATTATCTAATCAACCAATCACATTGCAGCTGCTTCAATGCATTTAGGGGTGTGGTCCAGGTCTAGGCAATCTCCTAAACTCCAAACTGAATGTCAGAATGGGAAAGAAAGGTGATCTAAGCAACTTTGAGCATGGCATGGTTGTTAGTGCCAGATGGGCTGGTTTGAGTATTTCCCAATCTGCTCAGTTACTGGGATTTTCACGCACAACCATTTCTTCTACAAAGAATGGTCTGAAAAAGGAAAAACATCCAGTATGCGGCAGTCCTGGGGGCGAAAATGCCTTGTTGATGCTAGAGGTCAGAGGAGAATGGGCTGACTGATTCCAGCTGATAGAAGATCAACTTTGACTTAAATAACCACTCGTTACAACCGAGGTATGCAGCAAAGTATTTGTGAAGCCACAACACACACAACCTTGAGGTGGATGGGCTACACCAGCAGAAGACCCCACCGTGTACCACTCATCTCCACTAAAAATAGGAAAATGAGGCTGCAATTTGTACAAGCTCACCAAAATTGGACTGTTGAAGACTGTAAAAATGTTGCCTGGTCTGATGAGTCTCGATTTCTGTTGAGACATTCAGATGGTAGAGTCAGAATTTGGCTTAAACAGAATGAGAACATGGATCCGTCATGCCTTGTTACCACTGGGCAGGCTGCTGGTGGTGGTGTAATGGTGTGGGGAATGTTTTCTTGGTACACCTTAGGCCCCTTAGTACCACAGCCTACCTGAGCATTGTTTCTGACCTTGTCCATCCCTTTATGACCACCATGTACCCATCCTCTAATGGCTACTTCCAGCAGGATAATGCACCATGTCACAAAGCTCGAATCATTTCAAATTGGTTTCTTGAACATGACCATGAGTTCACTGTGCTAAAATGGCCCCCACAGTCAGCAGATCTCAACCCAATAGAACATCTTTGGGATGTGGTGGAACGGGAGCTTCGTGCCCTGGATGTGCATCCCACAAATCTCCATCAACTGCAAGATGCTATCCTATCAATATGGGCCAACATTTCTAAATCATTGTTGAATCAATGCTACGAAGAATTAAGGCAGTTCTGAAGGCGAAAGGGGGTCAAACACAGTATTAGTAGGGTGTGCCTAATAATCCTTTAGGTGAGTGTGTGTGTGTGTATATATATATATATATATATATATATATATATATATATATATATATATATATATATATATATATAGATATAGAGAGAGAGAGAGAGAGTTTTAGTATTCTGTATTTGGGTGGCTTGATTTTAGTTTCATGTATTCAAAAACATGTCTCTGTATACAACATGATCTGTATCATACTGCATAAATATCCTAATGCTCAATCACAACCAGATTAAGCAGCTAGAGGCATTCATTTAATTTTACTCTGCTTCAAGACTCTGCAATTAATTTATGCTCAAAGTGCTTCATAAAGTCACCAGGATGTTAACCATATGGGTTAGGAGAAAAATCAACATTACAAATGGGTAAAGTCCTATTTTTCCACAAGCCTTTGGGGTGTGGAACATTTTATTCATTTTGGCTGCACAATGTTCCCAGGCAGCGGAGAACTTGGTGTAGCATACAACTCTGTATTTCATTTAAAGACCTCTGTGCTATTGTTCCATCTATCAAAAGATGCAGAAGAAGCTACATTAAGCATTTGAGGCATACTTGTCTGTATATTATTCACTTGAACTCCTTGCCAGCTTCTTCGTAATTATGCATTACTCTGCAAAGGCTTGAATCATTCATCAAATGTAGCACAGTATTGCACAGTCCCTAGTAACAGTTTAAGTTCTAAAAATAACATGCTCACAAGAGAGTGAATGCAAATATGAATCTATTTGAGGTCTTGCTGATAAAATTATGCAGTTGAATCAAATTAGATTTGCTCATAATATTGTCTGCTTGTCACTTTATAATTAAGAATGATTAAAGTCACACAGGCCAACAGATTGTGTTGTTCAGTGGTCTATTTTAGCATAGATGTACATTGTTCTTTCTATATTAAACTTGTTTGCTTCCTCGATCATCAGCACAAGGCTGTTAATTGAGTATTTCACAGCAGAAAAAGTTGCCCTTGTCCTTGGCCATTATGCTAAACAGACTGACTGCTGCGACTGTCAGAACAGGGAACTGGCCTGCTCTCATTGAGATGCCTCCAGAGGCATGTAACTAGGCAACTGGGCAAGTATGGGGACCATGAGGGGTACATCTCCAAACAGCAAGGGACTACATATTTACTCTCTTTCTCGTTCTCGCTCTTTCATTCACATTTTCGCTCACACAATCGCAGACGATGGGGGAGGCATTTTTGAGATCCTTTATTGTAGATACAGAAAGAGCATTTAGAAGTGAATAAAGGGGCGTTTCTTCTGCTGGGCCATCTTTTCCATTGATACATTTTTTTTACAGAGTTTCTTTCAGTGTGCAGCAATCATGTGCATGGTTGAAACAGTCTGTCATAATGGAATCTTCAGCCATCTCAATGTTGCTCAACTGTTTCTAGTGTCTGAGTGAAGCTTTGTTTAGTGTGTGTGTGTGTGTGTGTGTGTGTGTGTGTGTGTGTGTGTGTGTGTGTGTGTGTGTGTGTGTGTGTGTGTGTGTGTGTGTGTGTAATCCACAGATGTAACCTCAAAATGATGTCCTACAGTATGTTCTTATGGTGTCATTGTAAATTTCTGTTATCCAAAATGAATTATTCAAGTTTTTGTTTGATGTATAATAGTATAGAAAGGCATAGTATAAAGAGTTTGGTCTTCTGTAATGCATAGCAGTGAATGAATTTATTGCGTTCAGCATCCAATTGATTTTTGTATGTACAGTACATTTATTTCAAATGTACTGTACATGCAAAAATCAATTGGATTGTGACACAAGAGATTTTTGAAAATGTCCTTGTCACTATCCCGATAGTGTATCAAATATATCACTCAGCCCCAGGCTCTGATATGATTTATGGTTTTATAATTTGTATATATACTATTTATAAATTCCATATCAACCGTATTTTCGAAAGATATTTTTTCTTCATTCTCAGACTATGAATAGGAGCGAGTTTCCAAGCAGAAAACCAAAGCAGTGTTGTAATCGAAAGAATGTCCGCAATTAGTTTTTTTTTCAAGACAAACTCCTCTGAAGGATCGCTCACCACAATGCATTTTGAGAAGCTGACCTATTTTATATTTTCCATGCTGTCTGCTGCAATCATCAGACATGCATCTCATATGCAGCACGTGTGCTACCCCAGCATTTGGACACCCCCGCGCTCCATCCCGCTACATGCACATATAACACACACACATAAGCACAGTGGAAAAATGCACTTTGACATCAAGTTTTATCCAGTTATGATGACTTTGTTATTTTATTAGTGCTTGTGCTTGACTGTATCCTCACATAGTTGTATTTACTATATCCACTGCTAAAAGAATGTGGGTTAAATTTTGACCTGCAGCGCTGTTTGGCAGGCAGAAGTGAGGCCCAGCATGTAAGCCAATTTCCCCCAAAGGCTTTATTTATTCTGAAGGTGGCATCTCCCTTTTTTATATGCAGAGATCCGTAACCAGCTGGTAGAGCAGTTCCGTTGTCTGGAGCAGCAGTCTGAGTCCCGGCTGCAGCTGCTGCAGGACCTGCAGGAGTTCTTCCGTCGAAAAGCTGAACTCCAGCTGGAGTACTCCAGAGGCCTGGACAAACTGGCCGAGCGCTACTCCGCCAAGATCCGCACGTCGAGAGAGCACCATCACTTCAAGTGAGTCTCACCACTGTCTGTCTGCTAAGCACTGGAACATCTGTATCCAATGTGTTTGACTGATAAACAACTGTTACATATTTAATACTGATCACTGGCACGCCACAGAGAGATGGAAAAAGAGAGATGAAGGCAGAGGAGGGATAAGCAAGAAAAAGGAGAGGAGGGATAAGAGCAGAATAAATGACCTGAAATAAAGCCAGGGCCAAGGAAGCTTGTGGCCTCAGGCTGCTGTGTTCCTCCCAACTAGGTCAGACTCTTTATCCACTCCTCCTCCTCCAGCCCCCTGTCTTTTCTATGTGGCTGTCATTAAATTTCCATTCTTACACGTCATGCTGGACTGCTACCCAAATACTAATATTTTCTCAATGGACAGAGAAAACAAATTAGAGCTATAGTTAGGAGTCTGAAGAAAGCAATAATGTGGGTTATTTTACTCAGATTGACCTCAAATGTTTGAAATGTTTGTGTACGGGAGATCTGTGGTCATAAAACAAACATACCGTGCAGGATGTTGAGTTTTTGCTGCTAAGATGCTCTGACCAACCTGCAGCTGGCTCTGACTTCCAGATCATTTTCTAACTGTATATGCTGCCCATGGCCATGTGGTCAAATGAATGATCAGAATTAATATGAATACATTTGAGTTTGTTCAATGACAATTTTAAGCCTAAACCTTTGCTCTTCACCTTGGAAATAGACCAATGAAGGCTGACAAATGTGCTTGAAACCTCCTGAAAAAACTAATAAATGGACATCGGTGAGTTAAGATGAATTTCTCAAATTAAAATCTTCTTGAAGAATCTGCTCTTCTCTAATACCCAGTGTAGTAGTATTGAATTAGCAGTGCAAGAAATCAAACTTACAGTAAAGGTGCTATAATTGATACGTTGTGCACCCTTTCATGTGACCTGGCTGGGTCAGGCATGCGTAATAAACACGTTAGTTTATTCAGGAGAGGTCTCTCCATCTCTCTTTCAGTCTCTCCGGCCATTTAGACATAAAGCGTAATCGTGGCGGAGAGCTCCCGTCACTGGGACGTTGATAAATGGAGCATTCCCTTAAAGGGAGACCCCTGAAAGAGACTCCCATTGCATGACTTCTCTCTGCACCCTGCTGTCCCAGATTCTACCCCGTCACATTAAATGGTCATCATTATATCTGTCTGTCAAAGGCTAGATTCACACTCTCAGACTACAATGGACCGACAAAGTCTCTATCATTAATAATCCCACGTGATCGTCTGGCTCTGCACTCGCTCTCTGTCGTTTAATTTTACTTTTTTTCAACTGCAAAACCTTAGTGCCCTTCTTTCTTATCTGGGATCTGTTCAGATTTTCATTTCTGATGAAGCTGGCAGGAGATTGTCAAGGAACATTTTCAAAACTGCCTGTAATAGACAGATGCAGCAAAAATATGATTATAACAGAATATGACGCTGTGTACCTGTTTTGAAAAGACAATATATCCAACATGTTTTACAGTAGTTAATAGACGCAGTATGTTTTTGTATTGTCAGTACACCGTAGTTCAGCTGGCTAGTGCTACTTCATGAGGCAGAGACCTTGTTGTGAAACAGGTATTGTTGTAGTTATTGTAGGCTGTCTTGTAGAAACCTCCTTCTGTCGTCTGACATGAGCAGTTCTGCATCAACTCTTTTGTGTCCCGAATACTACTATAGTCTTATTCTTATTCAAGAGCAGCCAACAGCCAAAGATGTACTGTCTGGTGCCTGGCATCCAATGTACAAGATCAAACACCGGCTCTGCTTGAAACAAGGGCCTATGGGAATAACTTGTTCATGTTTTTTATCAAAGTGTTAAAGGATGAAAGGAATGGAGATGCTGATGCCCAGCTTTCTGGATTACTGTACCTTTAGCATCACAAGTGCAACTCTTTAAACTCGCTGTTGACACCAAACTTTTTAGATTACTGTTCTATCATACTAGGATTGTGCTATTTTTTCAACATCATTCATCCAAATAGAAGGATAGAGTCATGCACTGACAGAGTCAACACTATGCATTAGTTTCTGAGAATATAGATTACAAATGTGGCGTTCAGACCTGGAAAAAATAACAGATAAGGTACATGTAAAAGTGATCTGAATGTGGTTTTACCGCCTAAAATATTATATCAAAGAAACTTTTTTCTAAAATATCAGGGCAACTCAACAGATTTTGGTATTAAAGCTTTAGTGCGTAACTTTTTGATATTAATTAACGTCCGTTACAGTCAAGCCATTGCCAAATGAGTTGCTACAAAGCTAATTAAGACTATCCGCTCCACACAACTCTCTCTGTATTTCTCAGTATGGCTATGTTCAGAAGATTGTGTCGTCCGGCGAATTTAGTGCCCAGAACTCAAGTGAAGATAATTACCTCTTCTGAAGAGTCAATCATGTTTTTTTAATCCTCGTGTCCTTCTGGGCTATTAACAACTGTGTGGAGGAGGGGTGGGGGCAGTGCACAATCACAGAAAGCTTGTATCATGTGGACGCACAAACAGTCTTGTTGTCATTACTTAGAATTCCTCATTTCCGCACTGTTTTAGATACATAAATGAAGCTGCAATTCGGCCCATATGATCTCATCTTAGTATAGCGCAGACGCTACACAAGCAGAAGATCGGAAAGTGAGCTTCACCAAGACAGCAAAACATCATAATTCACTTCAAAAAGAAAAGTAAAGTATGAATAAACCTCTCCAAGGATAAAATGATGAAAGTTTTGAAGCAGTTGACAGAAAACAAGTCAGGACTTACTCTTTCAATATGATCTTCAAAACTGAGATGAGAGTCAAAAATAACTTCTGCATTTCTGACTCAAGCTACAGTCGAAGATGCTGCCATGGATTGCTTTTTCATCAGATGATTTGAAGAGAGTCCAACAAATAATATAGAATTATTGCTTTCTAGACATAATTTGAAACTGTAGCATCTAGTCAAATTGTCAATGGTATTTGATTTTATGGGCACATAAAGTTGCATGTTAGCATATTCATAGAAACAAATGCAATGATAATGTAAATACAGAATAATTAAGGACCCACTGCTTCTGACAGTGTTGGAATGAACTCTTTCGAAAAGCAGCTTTCAGTGTGGCAGATTGCAAATAGCTAGTGAGGTGTAAATGTAGCTAGCCCACTAACCATTCATGAAAATGAATAGGTCACTTCATAATCATTGCATCACTCATCTTTGCTCAAGAACACCTTCCTTGAGTTTGCTACCTGAGGTTTAAGAAAGTCAGGATGTTGATGCAGATGGAGCTCAACCTTTGTGTGTTTCTTGCCAAAATAAGGAGGAGCGGGCAGCCTTAAGCAAGTTATATTTATAGTCACAAGCAACATAATTGTATTCAGTATGATAGGTTTCAATGTTTTAATTTTAATTTTATCTAGAAAATCAACTTCTCAGAGATATTCGCAGAGAGCTTTGCTGCCAATACTCCTTCTGACTGATTGTGTAATGAAAGGTTCTTTGGGTGCAAATCAACAGAGATGGCAATCGGTGTGTGAACTGAATATCCTTCCTCCTATCTACAAAGACATGCAAATGGTTAACAATCATTCATCTTAACTTCCCTTTTCTCCTTTCAACTGCCATTTAAAGAGAAATAAAGTTGGATTTGGATCAGATCCCAGCGTAGGTCAACTATCAGCCAAGAGCAAAAGGTTTTACACAGCTTTTAAGCAGGCTTTGTATAAAAAGTAGGATGCAGCATTTTTATGTTATAGTCACAATTGGTGGAGACCAGAAACAGAAACAGTTAAAAGCTCTCTAAATACAAAAGTTGGAGACAAACAACAAAGTCTATGGTGTGAGGATAATTGAACTCACATGCTCCCTCGAGCAAGGAGGCGAGGGCAGTCAGCATGCTTTCTGTGTGTCTTCCTCTGTGTGTGTTTGTGTGTGTGTGTGTGTGTGTGTGTGTGTGTGTGTGTGTGTGTGTGTGTGTGCGTGCACAGCTGCCTCCTTTTATTGCTGATTCCTCTCTACATGTGTAGTGACCCCTTGATCTCTAATACGTAAAGCCCCAGAGCTGCTACAAATGGATCGAATGTAAGATCTGTGCGGCCTGTAGGACAGTCTTCATTCTGTTTTATGTTACAGTACACAGACATGAAGCCCGATTACCAAGTATTTTCATGAGAGTTTAACTAAGCACACAACAATTTGTATTTTTAAAACAACAACCCAATTTTCTTACTTATGGGCAATATACTGTATGGTCTGAATATTGCGGGCAGCTTTGAAAAAATTGGTAATTGAAACTGACAGACGTTTTCATCTTTGTGAAGTCTTTCCTTGGCTCTTTCAGAAAGGACCAGAATCTCCTGTCCACTGTGAACTGCTGGTATTTGGTCTTGGACCAGACCAGGCGGGAAAGCAGAGACCACGCCACTCTCAGCGACATCTACAACAACAACGTCATTGTCCGTCTGGCACACGTGGGCGAGGATGTCATCAGACTCTTCAAAAAGGTCAGAATCTGAATTAATTGGAAGAGGGCATGTAACCCTGACCGTTACTAACGCACACCGTCACAGAACTTATCTGCTCAAATCGCATGACTGATGCCCACAGCTGGGAACTTGACGCCACACCAACAAAAACTATGTTGAATTTTATCAGGACACTGTATATTATTTCATACAAAATATTTTTTCTGACGACTAAGCTAAAACATTTCTCACTCATATGATTGATTCACTGTGTCATTGGCTCTTGCCGTGACCAATGATGTTTAATCAGTCCTTCAATTACAGTACACAGTACATTGTTTGCATGCAAGGTTCTCCCAACTACTTTATAATCTTGTTTCAAATGATGGCCATTATATTTTGGGCAGCACGGTGGCCCCTTGGTTATTGCTGTGGCCTCACAGCAAGAAGGTTCTGTGTTCAAATCCAGGCCTTTCTGTGTGGAGTTTGCATGTTCTCCCCGTGTCTGCGTGGGTTTTCTCCGGGTTCTCCGGTTTCCCCCACCACTAAAAATATGTTCCCCTCCCCCTCCCTAACTAGCTGATGTGTGGTGAGCGTTCTGGCGTCTGGCGTCGTAAGGCGTTGTATGGCTGCCGTGCATCACCCAGGTGGGTGCTACACATTAGTGGTGTTAGAGAGCAGTCCCCCCCCCCCCCCCAAATGCGCTTTGAGTGTCTATGATAAAGCGCTATATAAATGTAATAAATAATAATAATAATAATAATTAGGTAGACTATTCCCACCCATCACTGAGGTTTTTCCTACCTAAAATTACACCACTTTAGCCTTACAGTAGACCCTTGCTACCATGTACCACCTGTGTCTACAGTAAAGCTTAACACGGTTGGTGAGAGATTGTGTTTCTTTTTTTAACCTCCCCCATTCATCATGTGCATTGTCATTCTCAAAACCATGCTGTTTGCTGCCTATTTAGATCACTAACCTTGCTCTACACCTCATCACTCTTTCCCACTAATTTAATTTCACTCCAAATTTACATTAACTAGGACTCATTCAGTAACCTGCAGAGAATTAGATGTACCTTGTTTATTTTTTTCAAAATGTTAACCACACGGAATACATTTGTGTATGATACACAAATGGTAATGCCAATGAAACAAAAAATGTTTTGTTGTTGTTGTAAAGAACAAGAGTGATAATATCACTCTTGTTTTTACTCTCATATCTCAACTAGCATATGTACTGTATGTAATGTATGGTACGTGTGAGAGTAGCAGAGTGCCAGTGGTTCAGGGGCGGTGCCTTGGGGATCTCAGATCAGTGTTGTTTGACAGCCGCAGGAGTCTACCGTAATTTATGTCCTCTAGGGGCGTCTGCACTGTCATGATGGAAGCCTTTATGAGACTGTGATGACTTGCGGCCAGCATAAAGAGGAGGAATAATAGCTGGATGCAGAAAAACAGTCTCCCTCTGCAAGAATTTAGCTTAAATTGTGACAAACCTCTCCAAAACAATAACCCTGTTATGCTGTAGCATCCTGGTTCAGCTGCAGTGCAGTCTCTCTGCTAATGAATGACACATGCGGGGAAGGGAATGAATCAACTCGTATCTTAAAGGAACATGCCGACTTATTGGAAATTTAGCTTATTCACCGTAACCCCCAGAGTTAGACAAGTCCATACATACCCTTCTCATCTCCGTGCGTGCTGTAATGCTGTCTGTATGCTCCAGCGGCATCAGGCCAGCACAGAACATCAGGTGAATGGTTCCAGCTATCCTACTGCTCCGAATAAGTGACAAAATAACGCCAACATGTTCCTATTTACATGTTGTGATTTATAGAGTCACAGCGTGTACAAAAAACAACGTAACATGAGACACAGCCGTCTTCTAACTGTAAACAAACCGGGAACTATATTCTCAGGCGGAAGAATATAGTACTTGGGCGGAGTGATATGCTCGCAGCAACCCTGTCTGAGAATATAGTTCCCGGTTTGTTTACTGTTAGAAGATGGCTGTGTCTCATGTTACGTTGTTTTTTGTACACGCTGTGACTATACAAATCACAACATGTAAATAGGAACATGTTGGCGTTATTTTGTCACTTTTGTCACAATTGGGAGCAGTAGGCTAGTTGGAACCAGTTACCTGCAGGATCTGTGCTAGGCTAAGCTAATGCTGGAACCGTCAGACAGCGTTACAGCACGCACGGAGATGAGAAGGGTATGTATCGACTTGTCTTACTCTGGGGGTTACGGTGAATAAGCTAAAGTCCCAATAAGTCAGCGTGTTCCTTTAAGCCAAAGTTTAAATGTACTGAATGTGCTTAAATTTATATTATATTATAGTTTTGTATTTTTCATTAGATTTTATTTTTATTTCATTTTGACTTTTTGTTTTCAAATTCAGTTTAGTTTTAATTAGTTTTTAAAGCGGGTTTGCTAGTTCAGTTTATTCTTTGAAAATGCTTAGTTTTAGTGTAGTTTTTAATTAGTTTTAGTGCTAGTTTTAGTCTTTTTTTGTAATATGGGTTATTTGTCGGGGGATTCAAAAAGGTCAGAAAAAGTATTGTGTAATAATAACTCAACAAATACATCCTACAATTTTAGAAATATGTATTCACAATGTATTCAACAATAACACCAGTACATAAAATGTAGCCTACATATGGTCATAAATATGTAATATAAATAAATAATAAATAAATAACAGTCTACATGAGATGCTGCAGCAAGTGCAAAATGTGAAAGTGACGTGTTCTAGGAAAAAACCTTAATAGCCAAAAGACATACATGAACAGGTGTTTTGAACTTTGGTTCCGGTAAAGTGGCGCACTTTTTGAAGTCAATCGACTCACAGTTGTGTAGACATCCCAGTATCAATGCACATATATTAACCCACGCTTCCTCCCGCTTGTGGTGTTCCTGCGTATTTACTAACCAGTAACTATCGGGTTGCCAGTGAAACCCTTCCTGTGGTGTTCTCTGTCCTGCGGTTGTCTCCGTCATGCTGCCTGGCCCTGTACCCATACATCCATGCCATGTATGGCTTCTGTTTCGGGGAAAGGGGGCTTTGCGTTCTCCTCTACCTTGTTAAGGTAAGCTAGGTTAGCCTCCTTGTGTGCGCTTCTCAAATATACTTTCAAATTTCCCTTAAATAAATTGTCCAAATTTTTTACCACCTTCCACTGCAAGGCACTTGCTTTTCTGACACAGTCATACTCAAATAGGACTCTGCTGCTTTCTTCTGACTTTCGGTACCGCCATGATGCCAGGCGACGGGCACGGACATGTTGTGTTCAATTTGACGTGTAATGTCGGAATTTCTGGGTTCCCAGTCAGAAACTATACATGTCTACGGGAAATGTCATGGTTGGAAAGATATAACGCTATTTGCTCTATGAAAGACATTGACAAAGACAAAAACTAAGGACATTTACTTGATTATTTTATTTTATTTGTTAGTTTTGCAAACAGACATTACAGTTTTAGTTTAGTTATTGTTTTTTTGTAATGCCTCGTTTTTATTTTTATTTCAGTTGACGACAATGTTTTTTCCCACCTAGTTTTTATTATTTTGTACGTTTTCGTTAACGATTATAATCTTGGTCACATGTGAAAATGCAAGGTTGCTGACTTGACAAGTGGTCCCTGAGAGGTGGCAAAAAACAGGATTGATTGGGCTAAGTGTCGCTCCATATCCCCTCAACAGGATTTCCAGAGTCACTCTCCGCTGGCCCCTTTCCTCCTCCTGGGCTATAAGCCCTTTCATGGGACATGTCCAATTCATCATAGGCTCTTAGACCCTGTTATTGAGCTGAAACTGTGACACAACTCCTTGGGAAATGTTCGGCAGTTACTGCACTGTACTATTTGTGTCTGCATGTGCCCTTTGGGCATTGTATTAGATCTTTTCTGGTGCAGAGTAATGACAGCTTTTCAACGCCTGCTGACATCCCTCACATACAAAACATAACTGGCACACAGCCTTCAAGTTTTTTACTGGTGGGGTAGGCAATTCTATTAGATAACCCAGTTTTTAGTTTTAGATGTTTGAATATGTTTCCTTTTAAATGTGCCAGTGAAACAATTACCTATTTTTCTCTTTTACAGAGCAAAGACATCGGGGTGCAGATGCATGAGGAGTTAGTGAAAGTCACCAATGAGCTCTACACTGTGAGTTAATATCATTGTCCCTACCTAACCTTTCTTTGTCTACACCAGGTTGCCTGTTTTGCCTTCCCTAAATGATAGCCTCGTCAATCCTGAGCTTTTTCCACACTCAAACCTGTAACCTGTGAAGCAGCTGGCCTGACACTGCACATGGCAGATATGCCTTATCAGCAGTGCAGTCTCTAACAGGTCATTTCTTCCATCTCCTGAGGTCGTGAAAGGAGAAAATTAGCATTCTTCCTCCCACTGTAAATTTCGACATCAGTTGAAGGGGAGAGCGTTCTTGCCCCTGGCAGTTCCTCAAGCGGACGCAGCAGTCTGTGCTGCAGAGGAGCACACAGTAAACATGAGCTGCTGTAATAGTTTCAGCTAATGTTACATGTAATCGCACACAAACGTTTGTCTGTTGTCACTCCTTCTATTGTTAGGTTGTACTGTAAATACAATAGACACCCCCCATGTGGAGACACGTGTACACACACACGTCATTAAACACACAGAAATGATTTGTGTGGTAGTGAACATAGACAATAACTGCATTTATTGCTGATCCCTCCTCATTTGACTGCCAAAAATTAACTGATGCAGTTATATGATCTGCTGTATGTGGGACAGAGTGCTACAAACACATCAGATTGCTTCCTTCTGGGTCTTATTACTGCTCAGTGATATCATGGTACTTAGTTATCGTTCAATAGATAATTAGCAAAAATAATCTGTTAATTCAAAACAGCAGCAAAAAAAGAGTTAATTTAAAAGCTAGGGGTAATTGAATTGCTAGGGGTAAAAGAACACAGGAGTACAAGTATTTTTTTAGGCAAGCGGGGGAACTGCAGGTTGTGAAATGAAATATCCAAAATCCAGGCCTTAATTGGCTGTAACCTCAGTTCAATATAGCATATAAACTCTTAAAATGAAGTCTGATAGGTCGTTTGTTGAAATAGGGTTAGTCACTATCTCCTCTATATTTATATAGGTGGGCAAACACATTTTTGTCTCAGTGCATGCATTGTCTTAGTCTGGCGGTGCCGCCGCTAGCTTAGCTTAGCGTAATGGATGGAATCCTTTGTTGCTGTTAGCATGTCGTGAGTAAAAGTGACCCCAACAACAACAAAAACAAAACGTAATTACTTCTTGTGGCCTGCGTATTCACAACAAGTAAAAATTGCAATGCAGATTAAGACTAGACGATTTCCTAGGCAGATATTGACTTGGGACTATATTGGGTGGAAGTAGGCTATATCATATCGGCAGTCCGCGGGGTTCGGTGGTCTGCTGCCCGTCCAGTAACCCAGAAACAGCGACTTTGCGCTGGCCACAGAGCCCAGCGGGCTGCCTGCCGCGGAGCCCCGCCGATCTCAGTCAGGGCAGCGGCATTTGGTTGTCCACTAACCCAGAAACCGTGACTTTGCACCGGCCGCAGAGCCCCGCGGGCTGCCAATATCTCTGTGCCCGATTGTAATTTGATCATACTGTTATAGCGACTAGCTTAGGTATTATAGAATTTAACTTTATATAGGTAAAAAAAAAAGACAATTTCTGCTTAATTAATTATTTTATTTAAAAAATATCCACTTTTGGCTATTTATTGCACACTTAATCATCTGCATCATAGCTTTGTGGGCGGATCTCGGGCGCTGTTGCTATTATACCGGCGGGATAAATGACTCTTGCGCCCGACGCAAATCTAAAATGGGTTGGTCTGAAGTAGCTACATTACTCATTAGTGTGGTTTGGGCGTAATGTGCAATAAACCAATCAGAGCGTTATCTCACATTCCCTTTTAAGAGCAGGCATACTTGTTCCATGGCGGATTGCTATTACAATGGCGGATTTGCTCTTAATACATCCATGGGCGCACGCCAGGAGCGGTTCACAGCCAAGGAGACCGACGTTTGCTATTGATTTTTTTTTTGGACAAAATGTAAATAAAGAAATGTCACAAAAACATTACTTTCCGATGTTTTGAGCTCACTCTCACTGAATCACGAGGTTATGAATGCATGGTGATATTTTTGCAATGTAGTCTAACATTAGACCGGTATTACCTCACTATAGACGATGCAGCTCTTCTGTCTCTTCTCTCCCGTGCTGCTGCTGTGGCATTTGGGTTAAGTGGCATCGGCACATGCAGTTCAACATCACATCTCCTTAAGTCCTCTAATATTTCCTCATTTATGTCATCAACACATCCATGATTCATGGAAATGGGAACTGCTGGGTCCGTGAGAAGAGAGAAGCAAAGTGTATGCGCGGTGTGCACACTCTACATTACGGCCAAGCCTTCCCCCTTAAAATAGCATCTGAATAACGCGCCACTGACTTTAGACTAGGTTCTTCCTGGTCAATGGCGGAATTGTTTTCTGAAACTGCAAAATAGCATCAGGGAATGTTTGTGCTGGAACACGCCTCCTCTTTTTCCCTAATTTACCGACGTGAGTCTGTGGAGGGCGTCGGGTGCAAAATAGGAATGATGCATGCGTCGGTGTACAAAGTCAATTGCGCTGGGTGCAAGATAGGGCCCATAATGTTATAGAAAAGTGTTTAATGTCAGTGATTATTGAAGACTAGTCACTCATTTTAAAAGGGTGTTTGGTACAGGTGAATGTGCAGCAAAACGCTAATAGTTGCATGTAAAAAAACACACTAGAAATATTCTCACATGTAACACTATACAGCACTTTACTGCTTTACTGATATTGATTTTTTTCCTCTCTCTGATTCATGCATTATTAAATGCCCGTCTGCAGCTCCTGAACACAGCATAAGGTATTGCAGTAGTCTGTTAAGATTTGGGCTACATAAAGTTATATAGTTTAAATGAACTTGTATAATTAGTTTGTATTAGCAGTTATGAGTTAAATGCAAAATTAGGTATTAGGTATTTTCATTTTTTTCAGCCTGCTGGTCTCTGCTATTGATCTGCAGCAGGATGTTTGTGAAAATCAAGTAGTTTCTTGTTTCGCGGGTTGCAGGGAAGGTTGCTCACTGTGACTTTGTAACCTCCTTCCTCCCCTGCTGATCGATCTCGCTATCATTTGCACGCCTGCTTCAGTCAGGGTTGCTAGGAAACCAAAACTTGAGAGTGAGTGATGAAGGGGCAGATGTTGTTTGATTGTACTGCTGATGCAGGGTTACTAGTTAAACATTGACATGTGGTCTCTTAAATAAAACCACAAAACATGAATCTGTTTATGACACTTAATGACAAACTCCTCTAAAGCAATCTGAACGGGAATGTAGATTGTATTTCGAGCAGTTTTATTGAAACCTTTTCACATATGTTTTTGTTTCACACCCATTTGTCAAGAAGAAGTTTGGTTTTATTCCAGTAGCCATGACTGCAATAAAAGAGATGGTCAGTTTACTTTGTGTATACAAGTGATGAATACACTTGCCCTTTTTGCACTTTTTGACACAATGTTATGAATGCTACTGACCTTAACCCTTTATCTTTTTACTTTTAATATGTACAGTATCATATTTAGTAATTTCTGTATTTTCTGTTTAATGCATGTGAATTATCTTGTGTTTGCTAACTAGCTTGCCTAGAATTGACCATTGAGGGACAAATAAAGTGCTTTGAATTGAGCAAAATAATTAAAAAATGAGACAGATTTTAAGTAATATTCATTTAAAAATCTGCCGCATTACAAGTAGTTATATGTGACGGATAACAATATTTTAGCATGTGGTTCTGCATACATCTTCTATTCCTCCACATCCATTTTCATCCAAGTCCTTGTTTGACTATGATGTCCTTGGTCCTTAGTAGAGATTGACAGGACATGTATGTTTCTACAGGTGATGAAAACGTACCACATGTACCACACTGAGAGTCTCAGTGCTGAGAGCAAGCTGAAGGAGGCAGAGAAACAGGAAGAGAAGCACATTGGAAAGGCCAATGACATTGGGTCCAGCCTGCTGCGGTATGGTCATGATGAACGTCCACAGCGACGGAGCTCTGTCAAGAAGATGGAGAAAATGAAGGAAAAGGTCTGTTTTGCAATGCAATGCAATGCATTTGTAATGAACGTCTTGAATATCACCAGTTGCTGTTTGCACAAATTGCATTGGAAAATGCAGTTAATACTACAAGGAGGCCATATCTACATTGTGCAAAGTAATACATATATACTGTATTGACAGAGTATGTAAGATAAAATCTGATTGATGTGGTAATGCTTTCTTTGAGTACATTAGGAATCCATTTTGCATCCTGACATTGGTGGGACTCCCTCTTCCCCTCTCTCCCTAGAGACAAGCCAAGTACTCTGAAAACAAGATGAAATGCACAAAGGCCCGGAACGACTATCTTCTCAATCTGGCAGCTACCAATGCCCTGGTGGCCAAATACTACATCCATGATGTCTCAGACATGATAGATGTAAGTAATTACTACCTTTTTAAGTCTCAGTGCTTCTCTCTCAAGCTCTAGGCCTTTTATTGGTTTATAATTACTATATGTATGTTTTACTTCTTGTCCTCAGTGTTGTGACTTAGGTTTCCATGCAAGCCTGGCACGCACCTTGAGAACCTACCTGTCTGCAGAGTATAGTCTGGAGACTTCTCGCCACGAGGGTCTGGATTTGCTGGAGGGAGCAGTAGATGCCATGGACATCAGAGGAGACAAGCTGAAATTTATGGACACACACAGCCAGATCTTCTGTCCTCCATCACGCTTTGACTATCAGCCACACATGGGGGACGAGGTGAGTCACTAGAGAATAGTTCTGTAAGAATGGTTTGTTTGTAGGTCTGAGCTCTTAAAAAAGAGTGCATCTCATCACATTCTCTATGTTTAATCCTCCTGGTAAACTTCCCTTTCTTTCTTAATCCCAGGTGTGTCAGGTGAGTGCACAGCAGCCTGTCCAGACAGAGCTCTTGATGCGCTACCACCAGCTGCAGTCTCGCCTTGCCACGCTGAGGATAGAAAATGAAGAGGTGAGGGAGTGCATACAAGTCTCAGAAGGCTGAAGGGAGCCAGTGTCAGCGTTTCATTTCAAAATGAAGCAAGCTCAATGCAAGTGTGCTATACACAGTAATGTTTTTTTCTGCTGACTCAGAAGAGGACATATGGCCACATATACTCAGTATACCAATCATATACTGAGTCATATGTTCTCATTTACAGTAAATGCAGGGTTTCCTCCAGGAAGTTGTTAAACTGAGGTGTTAAGCCACTCAGATCTTTATGTAAGTCATCCTTTGACCCATTTAGTATAATGGGTCAATAGCCACACTCATTAAATATGTGTATTTTGACGCGTGAAATAACACCTCTGCTCTTTTTACTCTGAAGGTTAAATTTATTTTTAAACAAAATGTTAATGATGAGAGATGGTCTTTGTGACCCGCTTCTACAGGAAAACATTGCAGGAAACTTGTGTATGTGTGTACTGTATATACAGTGTGTATATGACTGTATATGTGGCATGGTGATTGAGATGGGAAATGACTTTAGATGACAACATTGAAAAGAACCATCTGGTGTCCCAGATCCACTATCAAAGCACAAAGAAATTCCAATGTGAAAGTTCGATAACCGGTTAAAGCATGAACATCTAGAATGTTGGTGAAAAACATAAAAAGACAAACCTTGTATGCTATAGTACAAGGTTTGAGTGACGTGTCCACATAACGTCTGAGTTGTAGACATTTGAAAATGCAGAGGCCATTGCATATCACCAGGTTATTGCAAAATACTGTGGCAGGAAATGAATGTCTTATCTTTAAAACTATCAAATCAAGTGAGACCACATGTAGCAGAACAGGAAGATACTGCTCTATATAGTCTACAACACACTGTTAAAAAGGCATTGAGAGTGTTTACAGACTTCCTGTGATCCAATATATAACAGTTTTATAGGAACAGTTTAACAATGACATTCCAGGTGCTGGCAAGCAGATTTTGTTACTAGGCTAACTGCCCCCCCATTTCCAGTATTTATGCAAAGCTAAACTAGCTGACTGCTGGTGTATAACTTCATGTTTGGCATGAGAATGGTATGGATCTTCTCATTCATCTTTCAGTTAAAGAGAATGAGGGAATTTCCCAAAATGTCCAACTACAAAAACATTTGAAAAGCTGCTTCTCTATTAGGACCCTCTAACTGGCAGATAATCTCTATCATGTAACTGCAATTACCCACAGTTTATCACTCATCAAAGTTTCAATACCTTGGCTTTGGCTTTGCTATGTTTTCAACTGGGAATAGCGGCAAACATCCTCATCTCTGTCACACTAACATGTAACAGCAAACAACCAGTCTCCAGGACTGTCGCACTGCATTTATGTTCATCTTTAATCTGACACTGACCTGTGGGGTCAACTCTCATCCAGTCTCCTGCCTCCACTGGGGGGAGGGGCACCCCAGCATGCTGCCAGTGGCCTGGAGTAACTAAGGCCACTGTGACTCACATAGACCTGTTTAAAGGTCACCAGGGTGTGTATGTGAGTCAGTGCATGTCTGTTATGAATATGGAAATGCACACTGCCTTCCTGTCTGCTTCACATGGAAGGAACATAGTAAATCTTTCATGTCACAATGCCTCATGCTAGGTAGCTAATTACTCTGTTGTTTAGGGTGTGTCCGTCAAACCGCTGTGAAAATGGCCTGCAGTGATTTAATCTTAGACTGTGCTGGCTTGTTTACACCCCACAGCTTGTTTGTGACAGTAGGAAGATGTATTGTATGTACTGTACATTAGTTGTAATTACAATATTCCTTGTTGTTTTAATCAAATTAATTTCATACAGATTTCTTATATTTATATGTAACAAAATGTGTATTTAGGGATATTGTTAGAAGTCACAATCATGTTTGTATGCTGTGTGTGTCAGGTGAGAAAGACTCTTGACGCGACCATGCAGACCCTTCAGGACATGCTCACAGTGGAGGACTTTGATGTTTCAGAGGCCTTCCAGCACAGCCAATCCACAGAGTCGGTCAAATCGGCTTCCTCCGACTCCTACATGAGCAAGGCAAACATCGTTAAGAGACGTGCCAATCAGCAAGAGACTGAGGGCTTCTACTTTACTGTAAGTTCTCAGATGAGAGCACTGTGGCACTGCAGCATGGAGCACATCCATTATAACTGGAAATAACCATGTCACTTTTTTTCTTTTAATGTATTTCATCTGCAGAAATACAAGGAATACTTGAATGGCAGCAATCTCATTATCAAACTGCAGGCCAAGCATGACCTTCTGAAGCAGACGCTAGGAGAAGGTGAGACTTATTGTGCTATAAAATACATTAGTGGAATAGAAATTGCTGAAACTAGTTGGTTTCCTCCATGTTTTTGGAAATAGAATGCAGAATTATGTTGCACTGAATTTGTCATTTCCTTGACAACTTAACCATGTTTGGACATCAAACAAACCCTACATTTCATGATGTGAAGTACTTTGCTTGAAGACTATGACATGCCATAGTAACCAGCTGCGACAGCCGCGTAGTTGAGATCAAAATGAAGGCCGAGTTTGAAGATGGGTGTGGTCCCAGCAAGGGCGTCAGAAGTAGGCTGGTAGGAAGAGTGAAGGGGCAACTGCCCCCCACTTTACGCCCCTAGCCCGATCCCATCGCAAGATGGTCTCCATTTCTTTAAACATTTTTTTTTATATATATTTAATGCACATTAACCTGAGCCAAAGGTTTTAAAAGGCCTATGTAAATGTGTTGCTACTTCAAAATCTTACAAGCATCTGCTTTTGCTTATATATTAGTCAGTGGGTCAGTACATCGTTTTTCAGACTATACGGACATACTTTATATAGCACTTATTACATAGCTTGGTTGAATTCTAATGTAGAATGCGGTCTGCTATTTCTTGATAACAGACCGCTGCTAAGGATAACACCCCGTTGCCATGCAAAAGCAGAGCGTTGCCATGGACGCAGTTCTCTTCACTCTGGAGGACAGCTATCAATCAATCCGCTGAAAGAAGTCCGGATAATTTAGCCTATCAGCTGTGGCAAAAAGTGGGGAAAAGTGGAGCAACTTCTGTCCTCCAATTCAAGCAATGACAGCAGATCTGATGAGCGTCTATCGCTAATATCTTTCTATACCGTCTATGATCGCTAGCTACGCAGTAACAGCCGTAGGGACAACAACGCTAATTAGTTAGCTTACATTGCAACTTGTTTAACGTTAACTTACAGGTGTGTCAACATGCAGCGGCTCTGCAAAAAGGAAACGAGATGAATGAGGACATAAACGTCCACATAAATATTCCCAAAGAAGCCATTCACCGTGTCTCACTTCACCGTCAACAGAAATGTTCAGTTTAATGTAAATAAGAGCAGTCAATAGCCCGCTAGCTCACTACAACGCTTCAGCTAATGTTGTGTCAATTCCTGCAGTGATTAAAACAGCAGCTGGGTCATTTGTCCACCACGGCAGCACCCCATAAAATATAGGGCTACTACCACAACCCGTAAGGTGGTGTTGAGAGTAGCTAATAGACGAAGGATTGCATTACAGAGTTTTTACGTTGCTATGGACGCAGGATTCCAACCGTAGAGACGGAACGGACTATTTTCTCTAGTGGAAGCAATACAATTGTATTTAAATCAATAAACTCCCATTTAAATCAATATTTTGTCATGTTATTAGTCAAATTATTGATTTATTTGGTAAGTAGCCATGTAATAAGCGGGATAATGTAGAGCGAGGCGGTTGTTATAGCGAATACAACCCCTCCAGGCTGATTCAAGACGGGGTTGTATTCGCTATAACAACCGCCTCGCTCTACATTATCCCTTACATATAGTCAATGATACAACCTTTGTGGATATAGAGGAGTGTTTATGTTTGAATATGATTGATTGAAATTGAATACAAAATTGTGTTATAATACTGAAGTTGTCATTCACTTGACAGCTTGTCAATGTTGAGACCTAAAAGAAGGTCACAGGGTAGAGAAGACAGAAAAAAGCAACATTGAACTAGTAGTACTGTATTTGAAGGGTTTTCATATATTCGGCATTTACCAGGTCTAAGAGTAAATCAAAATGTATATGTTCCATTATGTTTCTACTTCGGACTCAAACAATCTGCTTCAGGGTTGGAATTATATGTGTTTGACGTAAAGTAGGATTGTGAACATTACGTGATCCTTAAACAAACATTCCTGATTGACTGATCAAAGTGAGGCCTTAATTAGTCTGTGTGTGTGTGTGTGTGTGTGTTTGTGTGTGTGTGTGTGTGTGTGTGTGTGTGTGTGTGTGTGTGTGTGAGAATGTGGTGCAGATATCATGAAATCCTCACACTGTACAAATCAGCTTAAACAGACCTCCCACTCTTGTTGCCCCTGGATACATTTTCACTTTGCAGAGCAAGTATACAATCTATCCCCTTCTGGGGCTCATGTGCTGTTTCTAGGGCAACCGCTGAATGACTGCTGCCTGGCGGTGAGTCAAATACAGCCATGGCGCTCACCCCATTGAGCCTGCCTGAATAGATGCCCGTTTTCTCATAACACCCCTTTCCGTCTCCATCTGCCAGCCTTGTATAGTCGGCCAGCACTGAACCGTACAGCTAACTTCTGTGATTGTAAAACTAGTGTATACTAATTTTGGTCCTTTCTCTGCTGTTTTTCCTTTTAGGGGAGAGGGCTGAATATGGAACAACAAGGTAAGATGTCCAGTGACAAGGGGTGAATAAAGTAGGTGATGGTGTGTAAAATCCTTCTTGTGTCCCTGGATGGGGCAGGAATGAGATCACAGTGTGGGAATATGAGTGTAGTCTTAACTTCTCTCTTATTTGTTGAACAAAGGGTTTATTTCTAATTAGAGAAGGCGGTGCTCTGAGTTGTTCTTCCCAGTTTTGATCTATAAAAATATGTTAAGACTAAGAAAGGAAATGCCAGTGAGATGGATCATGTCCTGCTGTTCTATTTATAAACAATTCAATGAGCAGAAAATGAACAAATATTGACAAGCCAGGCTCATGACTAATTGAACACAGTGTTTGGCTTTGACCTATTTTGAACTATAGCACATTCCGTTAAATGCAATCAAATCTTAATTGAATTTTGTGTGTGATAATTACTTGTAATAATTTTTCTTGATTTTGATCAAGTTTGCTACAGCAGCTCTGTCTACGAGTTATAGGAATAGTTTGACATTTGGGGAAATATACTTATTCACTTTCTTGCCAAGAGTTAAATTAGAAGATCAATACCGCTCTCAGGATTTCACACTAAATATGAAGCTAGAACTAAAAGACCATTAGCACAGAGATCGGAAGCAGGGGGAAACGGCTAGCCTTAAATACCTAGTATATCTTTTTTTACCTTTTGTACGGATGAAACAAATGATCAAGGCTAACTGTTTCCAGTCTTTGTGCTAAGTGGTATTGATTTTCTCATCTCATTTAAATATTGTGTTTCTGAGGTGCAAATTACTGTGTGAAAGACATGGCAACAAAAACATTTTAGAAAAAAATGACTGCATTTTGATGTGTAAAATTGCATTATATTAATTGCTTTATTATTTATATTTACCCTGTACCAACCGTACACCCCCCACCATCTCCCCAGGCCCCCCACTCTTCCCCCTAAACCCCAGAGAATGCGGAAGTCTAGACCTCGCTCCATTTTTAACCGTAAGCTGTTTAACGGCAATATGGAGGCCTTCATTCAGGTATTAGCCCATCTGTGCTCTTTGTCTCTCCATGAGCTCAGCTGTCTCGCTAGCGGTCCTTGGGGGTTTTCTTGCCTTTGACCACTCTTTTACCCAAATGTTGGCTCACTCATGCTCTTTCCTCTTGCTCATTGCCTTGTGTTCACAGTCTTGTAATTTAGGAAAGACGTAAGATGAAAACCTATCAAACAAATTCTGGAGATGGTTTGATTTTGTAGGCACTGCACCGGTGCCGGGCCTGCTCTTAACATCCTTTCTCCTGTGATCCCCAGACTCCAGACACTGAATTCATTTGGCTTTATGTATGTCAGTTGGCCAGGCACCAGCCATGTCAGGCTATGCAAATAAACACATGGCCACATCCACACTAATGCTCAATCGAACAGGGGCAAGCAGACAGAGTGTGCATCAACAGCATTGGAACAGTACAGCTAAAACGATCAGTCGATTGGCAGAAAAAAAAGCGATTCAAATAATTTTCAAGCACAAATTCCAAACATTCCCGTTCCATCTTTCTACGTTTTGAAGATTTTCGACTTTTATTCATAGAAACATTTACTGAATACCATGAGCTTTTAGAGTGTTGGTTGAAAAAAAAAAAGTCATTTAATTATGACACTTTTGGCTTTAAGAGATTGTAATGGGCATTTGTCACTAGTATATTCTGACATCTTATAGAACAAATTATTCAACCAAATAATAAATATACTAATGGACAGATTAATGGATAATCAATAATTGGTTAGTTGCAGTGCTTGAAAAATGCCTGACTCTATGTACAGCTCTGATCCCCATCCTCTCAGGTAGCAATCTCCCTTCAACCGACTCCCCCTGCCCAGCCATGTTCTCCTGTTTCACACCCCACAAGGCACTGATGCTTTGGCTATTCTCTCAGGACAGGCCTCCTCTTTTTCTCTCTCTGTATGGTCTGTCTCTCTCACTAACATGTTGTGGTTCTTGTTGCCTCTCTTCCTCTGTCTACGTGCCTTTCTGCTCTCTGCCCAGGGGACGACGGAATGTCCGTGCGAGGAGTCAGGTACTCTGTCTTATTGCATGGCGGGATAATCGCACTGTGTTCAGTATGCTAACCAACATTTCTGTGCCTCTGCCCTGTTGGCATTCCTGTGAAAATACTGTAGTATTATATAACATATGGTGGTGCAAACACTAACACTATTTTGTTCCGCTTATTTTTGTTCTATACACTTAACATCAGTTATTTAAATAATCATAAAATTAACAATGTTCCTTCAACTCTGTGTAAGTTTAGTTTATTGGGATCCCCATTAGCTACAGCAGGGCTGCAGCTATTCTTCCTGGGGTCTATGATTAATTAATTTGAGGGGCTGCCTCTATAAGCTTCTGATGATATCAAACCTGCTGGCATGACTATTTGTCTTCTATTTTTTTCTGGGTTTGTGCTTCCAATTAATCATTTAAATGTGTCCGGTAGGACTCAGGGCAGCCTATACCAGTGGTGGTTGAGAGCTGCGTTCGATACATCAATCTGTATGGTAGGTTCCTGTTGTGTTTTATATGTTGTATATGTTGTTATATGTCTTTTCACAAAATGACAAAACTTGTGCTGTCTCATAATCTGTCTCTCTCTCTATTTATACAAGCTAACATTTTCGTTGGAGTTCCTGTGGCTCTATAGTTCCAGAAAAAATTTGGTTGAAAAGAGCCTAAATATTATATTTGACTAATCAATTCGTTGAATTAGCTGACAAAATCTGTCATTGTTTTTTCAGTGTTACTGTCCCGTCTCTGCAGAATACAGTAATGCTGAGGGATCTCATAAAATCAAGTGCTCATTAATGACAATGTGTTTATGAATATTACAGTGAAGACAGACATGTGATTATCCTTTCACCTAGTAATGACTAACAACAAATACTGAATTTACCATAAAAGGACCAGAAAAACGTTGATCAAGACCTTACTGACCAATTTCCTAGAAATCTTCTTGCAAGGGGCCGCCTTAATCTAATGACACCTTCTTTCATTTATGTGTTGCTGCTGCACACTGCTCTGCTCTTTCATATCCAGTCTCACAGCATTTTGCACCATTTTGGTCACACACATACAGTACATCCCCACACTCACATTGTAGCCTAAACTAAGATTTGTTACAGGCTTTTGTCTTTTTTTTTTTATTAGTTTGTTGTGCTTTAACCTTCAGGCTTTAAATGTTGTGCCAATACTATGAGGAGTGGTTACTATTCTTATACTTTAAATGTGCAAAGAAATTCAATGAAAGGACATTTGTACATTTTACACTAACGGGTGTAATCTGTCCACAGGTCTTCAGCAGCAAGGTATATTTCGAGTTCCTGGCTCCCAGGTAGAAGTCAACGATATTAAAAATGCATTTGAAAGAGGTTAGTCCCAGTGCACTTGGCCATCTTCTCTTGATTGATTTTAAATTGCGTTTTGTCCACCTCAAAAGCCACAGTCTCTTCCACAGGCCTCTAAAGTGCCAATAAAGAGCCCATGTGTCACATGTAACCCCGTAATGGACAAACCATTTTAGATGCATAATAGATAAGATCAACATCTCAGAGTAATAATGAATGAGGAAACCTAACTGCATTCTTAATGTTTATATCAACCTCCCAACTTGAAATACACATTAAAAAAACTGCATCAGTGCCGTGTTACATGAAAACTTATAGTGATGAATGATTAATGAGTGGAGTAAATGTGTGCTATGTGTATAGGAGAGGATCCACTGGTGGATGATCAGGCTGATCATGACATCAACTCTGTGGCAGGCGTTCTTAAGCTCTACTTTAGGGGGCTGGAAAACCCGCTGTTCCCTAAAGAACGTTTCCTCGACCTCATATCTACAACCAGTGAGTCACATTCCAGATAAAACATTTGATAAATGTAAGCTTTTTATTTAGTCAAGCTTTCTTTTTTATTTCAGAGCTTGACTCAGGAGCAGAAAGAGCTCACCATCTTCAGCAGATAATTGTGACTCTTCAGCGGCCTGTGATCATCGTCATGAGATACCTGTTCGCATTTTTAAATCAGTAAGTCCTGCCACAACCCATTTCACGCATTTGACACTCATAAAGTGATACTAATTGCTTCTGTCTTTCCAGTCTTTCTCAGTACAGTGATGAGAACATGATGGACCCCTACAACCTGGCTATTTGCTTTGGCCCCACATTGATGCCAATACCAGATGACCAGGACCCTGTGGCCTGCCAGGCGCATGTTAATGAGATCATTAAGACCGTTATAATCCACCATGAGGTCATCTTCCCGGCCCAGCGTGAGTTGGACGGACCTGTGTATGAAAAGTGCATGGCTGGTGTGGAAGAGTACTGGTAAGTGCAAGACAAGGTGTCCAACATATGTGTGGGTGAATGAGAGGCAAATAGTGAATTATGTGTGTATGGTTTATTCTATTGTGTGTCTGTTTGTGGGACACTTATTAAAGAGCCCCAATTATACTCATTTTCAGCATCATATGTGTACTCTTGGGGTCTACTAGAATAGGTTTACATGCTTTGGTGTTCAAAAACATATCAAGTTTCTCATACTGCCCATTGCTGCAGCTTCTTTGCCTGAAACTCTGTCTGAGCTCTTTGCCTGCCTTCCCGAAAAGCCAAGTCTGTTGTGATTGGTCAACCAAATTCAAACAAGCCACTGGGCTGCCTGTGCATGCTCAGGCAGCACCAATGGGCAGCATATATGAAAAACTGGCTTGGCTTTCTCAATTAATGACCTCATTAATTGAGAAATAGTTGAGAAAAAGTGCTGTCTGTGGGTGAGAAAGCTCCATTTGCAGTGAAGTGTGTTTTTTTGAACTTTATACATCTATTACATACTCAGAAAAACTATATAACACACTAAATGACAGGAATAATCAAAAAAAGCATAATAGGGGCTTTTTAAGCAGCAGCATTTTATTATATTTTTTTGTTAAGCTTTATTAAAGTTTAGTTTCAGTAGACTAATAACCATAAACATGGCCATATTTATACAACTTGGTCTTAAAACTGTATCTCACTGTGCATGTATTATTTTGAGGCAAATGATGCAAAATTATTTTATTATTATTATTTATTCTGTATTTAGTTTTTGGTGTTGTAAAGATTTAAAAAAAGGGATGACATTTTTAATATTTTATTTCAATCATCTGACTGACTGTCTCCATATTTCTCCATTCAGCGAAAGCCCTCACAGTGAGCCAGGAGCTCTTGACGAGGTAGACAATGGTACTGGACCCAACACTAGTGATGAAGGTGAGACACAAAACACAGTCAGTCCACTGGAAAGACTGCAGCCGTAACTGTACTGTAAGTGAAAAAATAATCAGAAGTTTCAAATTGGATTCTGTCACATTTCTTTGTGTTGCACTTTTTATTCTTTGAATTGCAGAGTTGGAGCAGATCGAGGCAATCGCAAAGTTTGATTATGTGGGCCGAAGCCCGAGAGAGCTTTCCTTCAAGAAGGGAGCCTCTCTGTTACTCTACCTACGAGCCTCTGAGGACTGGTGGGAGGGCCGACATAACGGTGTGGATGGGCTGATTCCACATCAGTACATTGTTGTACAAGACATGTGAGTAGGACACATGTAGGACAATTTGATTTTAGATTAATATATAACTGCATCAGAAAAGTGACCTAGTCAAGACAGTTACCTGGTTCTGCTGCAGGGCACTGGCTACTTTGGGCTTGGTCATTATTTATGTTGCTCTATTTTCCCAAAAATGCATGTTTCTATTCTTACTGTCCGCGTGAGCTGTGATGTGTTTTCAAGAAGCTTGGCCTTTTACTTTTGTAAAACCTGCACCTTTATACGGGTCAATGGGAAGAAAATACTCCTGTTTTCCTGAATGATTTGGTTGTTTTCTTGACACAATAGTTGCAATGAAAATAAAACAAATCTATCAGCAATTGGCTGAAGAGATTTAAGGAGGACCAACACGTAGGTCACTTGCCAAATAAAAGCTTTAATTTCTTCTCCGGCCTCTTGCCTGATAACCTCTCCTGCATCACAGAGCAAGTAACACAATTAAAGCTAGATTCAGAAGAAAAGTGATGGATGTACTGCCAACAGTGGCTTCCAGGGACTGATAAGTGATTAATTATGTCTGTAAAAGTAATGAGGCTCGCAGTGCTGATGACATTTTTGTGTTATTTTTGTGGCAAGAATGTAATTGTTAAGGATTCTTATGTGCTGTTAGAGAGATTAAACTTTTGAAAAATTCAATCTCTCAAATTAAAAGCCAATATTACCATTTCCCTAGGGCAAACACCATTAATTGAGATCAATCTCTTCTGTCTGTCCATATCAGGGATGATGCCTTCTCAGATAGCATTCCGAGGACTGATAGTGCGCCCAGCAGTGGACCACACCACGATGAAAGATCCTCGTCCAGGAACGAACGCCAATCTCCTTGTGAACACACACCTGAGCGCCGCTTTGGAGCAGCATTTGGAAGGTTACTTAAAACTCCATGGGCACACACAATACAGGCAGTGAATGCATACTGTAGACAATCTTTTTAATGACCAAAATAATTCAGTCTTTGCATTTAAAATCTCTGTGCAGGTATTCAGAGTCAAGACATTTAATCTGATAAAGGATCAAACTGTGATTTTTCTTAGGGTGAGGGTGCGATCAGATGGAGCTGCAGGTCCGCGCCACAGGACCAGCGCTGACAGTCACAGCCCCACCAGAGCTGCAGACCAGCCTCCTAGGGTTATGCCTCGGCCCTGCAGCCCACACAAAATAGCAGTTAGCAGGGGCCCAACAGACAGTCCGGAGAAATGGCGTCTCGCCACATTTGGCAGTGCTGGCTGCATCAACCACCCAGACAGAAAGGCCTTCGTGGACAGCCACTCTCAACGATCTTCACCCAGCACCATTCGGCACGCAAGTTTAGGAGATCACAAAACCCTTGAGGCTGAAGCACTCGCTGAAGTGAGTGTTAATACTTGAATAAACTTTGAAATAGGCAATTTAATACAATATTAATACACTAACTTTCCTTGAAATCATTTAGTTTTTGTTGATAGAGACCTCAAGATCAACTAATATTGTATGTACATCTTCATTAAAAAGAACACTGTCCAGCAAAGAAAGTAAGCTAATCACTTGCTGCTTCTTTTAAAAATTACTGCTCTGAGGGCACGGTATAACTGAATTTAAAGCATTTATTCATCCAAAGCCCTTAACTATTTGCCTCTCATTTACACAGTCACTCACACACATCTGGTTTCTGGGGTGAGAAAGAGGACACTATTTAGAAACATTTTAGTGTGTAAATCAAACTGTAAAAGTGTGGGGGACATGTCTCCCCCACCCTCAGTGGAACTTAGTTTTAGTTACTCCTTGCCTGATTGTTTGCTATTCATTTCTAAATGTCAACATAAATTTCCCTTCTGCTTATGTTTGTCAGGACATAGAGAAAACAATGAATACAGCTCTCCATGAGTTGCGTGAGCTGGAGCGACAAAATGTAGCCAAACATGCCCCCGATGTTGTTTTGGACACATTGGAGCCTCTCAAACACCCCGGTGGAGCCCAGGATCCGCCTGGCAGCCCTCTCCACACCATGGTGATCAGGGATCCAGATGCAGCCCAGCGACGTAGCAGCAGCAGCTCCTCCTCCGAGACCATGACCACTTTTAAACCTGCTATATCAGCACGTAGACCAAGTGCACCTCTAAGGCCCCCGCCTGTCAGACCTGTCCGGCCTGCTCCTGTGATTGGACAGGGCCAGGGACCACAGCGCTCCAGCAGCTCTAGTTCCTCTGGTCTAGGCAGCCCAGGCATCACACCCACTGACAGGGTCTTTCCCAAACCTCCCTCCCCATCACCATCCACCTCCTCCTCATCCTCGGACAAACAAGGTAACATGTAGCTCCAGTCAGTTACAAGTCAAGTGGGAGAAGAAGACTGTGGATACCAAGTGATTGTGATTACCATCACGCCCCTGCGCCTCTTTTTTGACAGCAAAACAAACGTTGACACCTGGTCTGTATGATGAATATTTACCACTGATCTTCTATAGTGTAGGATAGCTACTGCTGGTTTCTGACAACTGTGGGCCCACTCATTAACTTCTTGGTGGACAACTTGATGTACTGTATTTCAATATTACACACAAAAAAAAGGTTTGAATCTATGAGAATAATTTTATAGAACACTACCGTGCTGGACAGCCATGCTGGATAAAAAAAAGGGATGCACTGGAAAATGCTTCTGTTTACTGAAATCTGACAAAGAATCATCTCATGTTGTTTGGTTACAAAAATGCTGTGAGCTTGGACTTTGTATCTTGTTTCATGTTCCATTATGAGGAAACACTTATGGGAACATTTCACCAGTAATTATGTAGACATCCAGTCTGTGCTGGTGGTTGATGTAGTCTATTAAAACTATAACTCCTTGGGACCATTTTCCTCAGAGAGCCAGTCCCACAATGCCAGCATATACCAGCAAATGTTAGGTTTTCAGCATCAGGAGAACACCGTGGCTCTGTCTGAAATCACTCCATTTACTATGTAGTGCACTACATTTACCGTTAAAGGCCATTTTATTTCATTGTATGAATTCTGAGTGGGAAGAAAATAAAAAAAAAAGTCTTATAATGTTATGAAAGTGTGCATGGCATGTAAAGGCTTTTCTGCCTACAATCGCACAATGCAACGCGTCACATTTTATAGATTGGAAAATTACAGTTGTGTGATGATACACCTGTTAGTGATTACGCAAAATGATGCTGACTCATATGTGTTGGAAATCTCAATTTATTGTTCATTATAGAGTAAACTATTGAGTGTCTGTTTTATGGGGAGATGTGATTGAGGGAGATTTCAGACACAGCCCATGACTGAATGGTAAAACTAGAGTAGAATTGCAATAAGTTGCAGTTTATTCTAATGGTCACTAGATGCTGGCTTCAAGGACATTTTATCTGTATTAGAGCCACTATGTGAAAAAAAATCTGAATGGTAGTATAAAAAACAGACAGTGGAAAACAGCAGTGCTTGGTACACACCACACCAATCCAACTCCAGGAAACTGAGTACCAAGGGCTGAAAGCAACTACACGGCACCAAGTGGGATTGGTCACTTTTTCTTAGATTGGCTAATTTTTTTCCAAACTAATTTAGCACAATAATTTGAAAAATGCAACAATTATACAAACATATTGATGGCTTTTAGGTTAATTGAAATGTCCTTCAACTTTTCTCTTAAATTGATCAATTATTATTTTTGTCCCTGCAAGAGTAAGAAGTTCCAAAGAAACGGTCCCAGTAAAACTCACCAAGCAGCTTTGTAATCAGAACAAGTGGTGCTGCTGCTGTCTGACCACTTAGTGACCAGCATGAACGGCAGTAGCAGCATCACTGGCCAATAGCTTGGGGTCGGGCCAGGTTAACTGATAGCAGTGCAGCAGCGCAGTCAGCAACAACCTGAGACTCTGCCTTGTTGCATTTTCTTAGCAGTGGGCAGGAGACAAGAGTCAGTTTCTTAGCCAAAACTGTTTTTTCCTTCATTCATTAATCTCAGAACAGGTCAGTGGACGTCAGACGTAGACCAGGCCAGATGGCTACAATTACGCAGAGAACATTGACAATTATTGTGGACATTATAGACATGCCACCCCTATAACTAATACAAGGAAATAAAGATGAAAATCAGCAAACTGTTCTTATAATATAGTCATCTCTCTATATAAAACATTATCTGTGTTACCTCAATAAACAAGTAAAACGTTCTTCAACAATTCAAGTGACTAATGCACTTATAAACACTACAGGGAACTGTGCTGCATTTGTAGGTTCTGTGTTTTCATTTTGATGAAGTTGTACTAGGAACATGATATAGCACATCAGTATCATTGAAGCTTACTTAATGTCTAGATTGCACACGGTCAGTTCAGGCTGTGTGGGTGTTTAGATGAACTTGTTTACTGTTGGTGGTGTTAGTTGTCTGTCATATAAGGATGATCAATATATCTTTAAAGTGTAATAGGTACATTGGATTGAATATATACATACAGTTAAAGGATACTTGTATAAATAACATTGTATAATAGGAACAGGATATATTATCATGTCTAGTCTGTTGATTTTTGTAACTCTTATCCTTGCACAAACATTAACAAACAATAAATCAGTAAAACCTTGCTGAAATTTCTCGTCTTATTGTCTTGTGATGTACAATAAAATGTGAAGTGCTTTAATGTAAATGACTGAAAATGAACAGTGGCCAATGATTCGTGATGAATTACGACAGTGTACCATATTCATATCCATAGTCCTTGTTACAATGAACATCTGTGGTTAAGAGTTCCATGAACATACAGTACATGACTATCTGACTTCACACAGCACAGCTCACTCATACAGTACATACACTGACTAGCATGGCTTTGCAGTGCCATCTACTGGTCAGCACAGATTTTTCGCTCATCCTGTTAAAAGATGGGTATCTGTTCCAAATCAATGAAATACTACCATAAAATGCACCATGAGCTGCCAGCTGAAGATTAGCATACATTTACTCAAGCAACGTATTTAAGTATAGTTTTGATGTAGGCCTACTTTCCTTGAATATTTTCCATTAATTGTTATTTTAGAGGCAAATATTGTATTATTATTACCATAATAACATTAACTTATCTCACAACTTTCGTCACTACTTGATTTGAAGGTTCAAAATTCACATGCAAAAAACATGGTAAACACATTATATATATCAAAAATGTTGCTTCACGTCCGTGCACTCATGATAATACTCTAAAAGGCTGTTCTGCATAATTAGTACTTTTACTTTTAATACTTTAAGTACATTTAGCCGACAATACATATGAATGCTTAACTTTGACTTGTTATGCAACATTTTTAGACTTTTACATCAAGTCCATCACCGATAGTCATGTACTTGTTGACATTTCTTACAACTCATCCAGACATGCAGTTACCTCGTGTGCCCTGTGGATGGAAGCATTGTCATCCTGGAACTCTGAACAAGAGAGACATTCTTTACCATGTGATAAAAGTGCAGACTCAAATTTGCACAGGATAGCAGTCACATCCAGATAAGGTGTTTTAAATAGGCCTAGTATGTTTTGATGTAAAATCTTAAAAATCTTTGAAAAGTCATTAACTATAGTTGTCAAACAAATGCAGTGATGTAAAAAGTACAATCATATGTAGTAGTAGAAGATGAATCAACTTAGGTAAAAGTACCCCAAAATTATATTTAAGTGCAGTGCTTGAGTAAATATACTTAATTATTTTCCACCTCTGCCTTATCTGCAGGACCTCAGTTGCAAAATACATGTTAGGTGTAATATAGGGTTTATGTACTTCAAACCAACAACGGTGTCCCTCAGTGTTCTGAATCAACTCCTCAAACGTTACACTGACATTTTTTCTTTCAGCTGATTCAAAAAAGCTGCTTTATCATTTTTCCCTACATCTTGAACCAATGTAATCATCATTGTTGAGTAAAGCACCAGCACCTCAGCCACTGTTCTTTAAACAAGTTCATGCTTGTATGTGTTTTTTGAATCTGTAAGGCTTGTGAGGACGTGCAACCTCCAACCTCACCCCCGCCCTAAGCTCAGCCACAGATATTTTAATCATTTCAATTGGATGCCTTGGAGGTCAATGCCCTTAGAGAAACCCTGAGCTGAGAGAACTGATTACTAATTGATTATTACAGATGATCTCTAACAACGGGAAAAGTAATTAGTTAGATTACCCCGTTACTGAAAAAATAACGTTGTTACCTACGCCTTTCTTTCAAACGGCGTTATTCCAAACACTGATTATTACATGAATGTACAGTAGTCTACACTAGATAGTTACTGGTCCAGTGAACGAAGACTATCATTTGGGAGGATTGTACAATTAGGATATGTTCTTAAAATTGTACAATCCTCCCAAATTATAGTCCCAGTTTACTGGACAACACAAATTGTGTGCTAAGAATGCCAAATACAATGCACATAGAAGAGGAACAAACATGATCCTTATTGTCAAAGAATTAAAAAAAATTTATCAACTAAAATAATTCAAGGTGCATTGGTTGTTGAGCTGAATCCTAGAAACGGGCCTCAAGGAACTACACTTCCCAGAGTGCACAAGCAGCAGCAAACCTGCTGCTTGCCACCTGATCAGTCATTATCACTGATTTGGATCACCTGTTAATACATGGAGGTTCTCAGTCATTCAGGAAAACAAACTTCAGAGATAAGATGCTCCAAGTTCACTCGTATGTTCAGTCCAAAGACGCCAATGGTCAGTGAAATGTTTTACTTTGTCACATGGTGTTTAAAATGCTGCTTAGTATGTTTGAGGTATGATTAACTGCTATGTAAGGTTAAGGAACACATCGCAGCATTGACTTAATTGATTCTGTGGTAAATGTGCTTGTCCTAAAATAATGTTTCAGTTTGAGAAAGTAAAAGCATAAGATACAAAAGTATAGTAAAAAGTTAAGTTTAAAAAAGTTAAAAATATTATTCTGTTCAACGTTAAATCTTTAATGAATTTGGAAGTTCATGAAATTATTTTTTCTTTAGTTCATGTAACAGTCTTAAGTGGATAATTCAGTTAAAGATTTAAATTGTTTAATTAAATGTTTAAACTAATTTAAGTTCATTAATATGTTCCAATGTTTAACTAAAATGTTAACATTCTGTTCTCGGTCTTTAAAGGTTTACAACCTAATTCACTGAACAGACCAATCAACTGACAAAGCAAAAGCAAAATAAAAGTGATTGAGTTGGAAATTTGAGTTGTCCCTGTGTCCTTTGGATGGTGAACAAGAGTAGGACTTGACATTGGTCAACTATAGAAACACAGTACAGCATTGTATGTATTGCCCTTAGTAACAGACTTCATTCAAAACACCTTTTGAATTTTATATAAGCAATATAACAGTAGCAATGAAAAAATAATGGTCACAACTTTAAATAATTAAATGAACAGCAATATGCACCTGTTGTATTTTAATCCAGGCTGATAACAATAGGGTAAAACCACTGCTGGGTGATCAGAAAAGGCTCCACGATTAAATCCTGGCTGTTAGCCTGGTCGGGAGCAGGTTAGCTGCACAGACTAAATCTTCATGGGGATTTATGTGCCTCAGCTTTCGTGAAACAGTTAACTAAATTCATCCAGGATAACTGCACTGTAAATCCGAACGTTCAAAGTACTTAAATAGATTAAGTAATGTATACTCAAAGTTTTAGAAAAATTTCTAACTTAATTTTTTCAAGTTGGTGTAACATGTTCTTCATTAACTTAAAAACAAAACTTAAGACAATTTAATAGAATTGAGTAATAACATGATAAAGTCCTGCACTGTTAATTTTAACAAGTAGACTTTACTTAAAAAATGCATGGAAACTCATTGCCTTGAAAAAAGTAAGTTCAATGAACTTAGTAATAGTAAATTAGTGCAACTTTATTGTTCTGAGTAAACAACACTTAATAAACTTATATTTTCTAAGTGAACACAGCTTGTTTATTCTGAGTAACATTCAATAAGCTTAAACTTATTAAGTGAAGACAACTTGTCTATTTTAAGTAAATGACACTTAATTAGCTCATGGTTTTTAAGTTAATCAAGCTTGCTTTTTTAAGTAAATACTTAATTAGCTCACATTTTTAATATAATTGTATAACTGAGTATAACTCTGAGTATAACTGAGTAACTGTTAATTTTAACAAGTTGACTTTACTTAAAAAATGTATGCAAACTCATTGCCTTGAAAAAAGTAAGTTCAATAAACTTATTAATGGTAAATTAGTACAGCTTAATTGTTCTGAGTAAACAATACTTAATAAATTAAATTTTTTTAAGTGAACACAGCTTGTTTATTCTGAGTTAATCAAGCTTGCTTTTTTAAGTAAATACTTAATTAGCTCACATTTTTTAAGTGAGCACTACTTAATGTTACTGGCTTGTTTTCTGGTTCAGTTTAAATCCCAGTTTAATCCCTTATCTTGGTTTTGTGAAACAGGCCCCAGATCATGTACTCAGTAATGGATTTGTAATTAAGTCAGGTCGGCGGTACTATGTGCCAATACAGAAAACTAACCGCTATGCCAACTCATTAATTCCCTCTGCTATAAGACTGTTAAATGAACAACATACAAGACTGTTAAATGAAAACATATAACTATAACAGAACTAGTTCTTGCACTCCACTACTCTGTTCCATCACTGGCAGGTGAATGTGAGTGTGTGATGATTGGGTCATGTGTAAATGTTATGGTAGAAAGAGAAGCATCTGTCTGTCTGTATATAATGTATGACTGCTGCAGTACTGTTTATTTTTTAACATGACATTTTATACATTGTGTGCTAATGCACTTTTTAAGTTTAACCCTTAATGGATGGGTTGGCTGTGAAACCCAATTGCCCCCTTGGGGACTAATAGTTATCTCAATCTGAATCTGAATACCAGTACAATCGGCTGCCATTTGGCTACTCCCTGGGTCCCTACACGTTCTCCAAATGCATGGAGAAGGCTATACAGCCATTGCGCAGAAAAGGGATCAAAGTCCTGTTCTACTTGGACAACTTCTACTGGCCGAGGCCCAGCTTTATGCAAATGAATCCGTTGAACGCGAAGCGACTATCCAGTAGAAGTAGATGAAAATCTTTCAAACAAACCTTTGTCGATCTGAAATGAAGAAAGATTCAGCAACTGCATGGCCTATTTCTCGCTTAAAATGTTTTCAGTAACACGTTTCGGTGAACTACTTTTGTAAAATATGAGATTGTATTCTCCATGAGCCGCCATGACACTGTTGAAATTCTCGAGTAGCCAGACCCACATCACGCGTTCGTCCAATCAGCTGCTGGTCAGGGGTGTGGAGCATCAATCATAGCTGTGTGAAGTCGTTTTGGACAAATGGATCTGTACCGTAAGCTCTCTGCTGTCACGCATCACACAACAGTGTCTGCACTGATGCTGATTCAGATTCAGTTTGTCCCTTCACGCAGCTCCGCGATCCAATATAAACAGCGGCAGCACTGAGGAGTAAAAGTACCCCTTTTAGTCTCACGCAAAACACTGGCCCAGCTCTCCACAGCTCTCAGAGAGAGAGGGGTTGGGGTCTGTCTGTTCGAAATAAACTTAGCACACAAAAAGTAAAGAAATTTGTGTTTGGTAGATTATTTCTCTGTGGTAACAATGCTTTTTGGCAATAAATCTTATACCGTTGGAAAGCTTGTTTAGTTCCCTTTCAAGTGGTTTTTGTGGAATGAGCAGCAGCGCTGAGTAGGCTATGTGGGTTGCGCCCATGATATATTTGCCAAATCTTCTCTCTGCAGCTAATGCACATACTGCATGAGGCACAGGTGAATTAGAGCAACCAGATAATTATGACTTTCGCAGTATTATTCTAAGTTTCTTAAGGGTTTCATCATATAGTCTAAAATGTTAATTCATGTAACATAATCCAAAGTTTTTATAAACATAACTTAAAAGTGCTGAGAAAGGTTACAATGTTGATGAAAGTCATGCTTCTTTGTACAGGAGTGTAGAAGAACTGTTTTACACAGTTCAGTTACCATGGCAACATGAGTTTTGGGGAGGAAATAGCTTGGTGTAATGAATATTCAATACATTCAATAAATTACCTCCTTATCAAACACCAAATCATTCATGAATTCAGACAGAAAGAGAAACTCATTATTTCAAATAATTTATTTTCATTTGATCAGCAACCAGGCCCAGGGGCTGCAAGTAGCCACGGCTAGCAGTTTTACATCGCATCAGTGGCATTTAATTTAAATGTAATGTTATGGAGATTTACTGACCTCTCCAGTGATGCGTTTTAGGACTCAATATACAAACACAGAAGCACAGAGAACACCGAGATGGTTAACGTGATATATTGCAAAAGTTTGTCGTAATTAATTACAGGGCAATTCAAAGTGCTTTACATAAAACATTAAAGAGCAGTTAGAAAACAATTAAAAAACAATAATAAACAAATTAAAAACATTAAAAGACAAGAATAAAATTGATTTAGTGCAGTATAAGAATAAAAGTTACAGTGCAGTATAAGAAATTAAAGTTAATAAAATAGATTATTTAAAGAAAAGCAACATCAAAAAGATAGGTCTTTAGCTTAGATTTAAAAGAACTGAGAGTTGCAGCGGACCTACAGGTTTCTGGGAGTTTGTTCCAGATATGTGGAGCATAAAAACTGAACGCTGCTTCCCCCTGTTTAGTTCTGACTCTGGGGACAACAAGTAGACCTGTCCCAGACGACCTGAGAGGTCTGGGTGGGTCATAGTGTAGTAGCAGATCAGAAATGTATTTTGGCCCTAAACCGTTTAGTGATTTATAAACCAATAAAAGTATTTTGAAGTCAATTCTTTGAGGCACTGGAAGCCAGTGTAGAGACTTCAGTACTGGAGTGATGTGATCCACTTTCTTGGTTTTAGTGAGGACTCGAGCAGCAGCAGCAGCGTTCTGAATCAGCTGCAGCTGTCTGATTGATTTTTTTTTTAGGGAGACCTGTAAAGACACCGTTACAGTAGTCAAGTCTACTGAAGATAAAAGCATGGACAAGTTTTTCCAGATCCTGCTGAGATATAAGCCCTTTAACCCTTGATATATTTTTAAGGTGATAATAGGCTGATTTTTTAATTGTTAATGTGGCTTTTAAAATTTAGGTCAGAGTCCATGACTACACCAAGATTTCTTGCTTTGTCGGTTGTTTTTAACAGTCGTTTGAAGCTGAGCGCTGACTTTCAATCGTTCCTCTTTTGCTCCAAAAGCGACCACCTCCGTTTTTTCTTCATTTAATTTAAGAAAGTTCTGGCACATCCAATCATTAATCTGTTCAATGCACATAATTAATTGTTGTATTGGGCTATAGTTCCCTGGCGATAAGGTTATGTAAATTTGTGTGTCATCCGCATAACTATGGTAACTTATTTTGTTTTCCATAATCTGAGCCAGTGGAAGCATGTAGATGTTGAACAGAAGAGGCCCCAGAACTGAGCCTTGGGGAACTCCGCACGTCATATTTGTATGCTCAGATGTATAATTACCTATAGACACAAAGTAGTCCCTATTCTTTAAATAGGATTCAAACCACTTTAGTACTGAGCCAAAAAGACCAACCCAGTTTTCCAATTGGTCAAGCAATATGTCATGGTCTACCGTATCAAATGCAGCACTGAGATCAAGTAATACTAAGACTGAAATTTTGCCACTATCTGTGTTTAAGTGGATGTCATTAAAGACTTTAACAAGAGCCGTCTCAGTGCTGTGGTGTGGTCGAAAACCTGACTGGAAGGCATCAAAACTGTTGTTTAGCGATAAGAAAAGGTTGAGTTGTTGAAAAACCACTTTTTCTATGATTTTACTTAAAAATGGAAGGTTTGATATTGGCCTATAGTTGCTCATTAGTGTCGTATCTAGATTGTTCTTTTTTTTAGGAGTGGCTTGATGACTACAGTTTTCAGGGCCTGTGGGAAGATACTTGAGAGCAGAGATGTGTTTACAATCTGTAGAAGATCAGAAGCCAAACAATTCGAAACATTTTTGAAAACACCCGTTGGTAGAATATCAAGGCAACAGGAGGAGGTTTTCAGATGTTGTATAATGTCCTCCAGGTTTTTAAGGTTGATCGTATGAAATTGTGTCATGTTGGAATTTGTTTTGCGTGCACATTGTGACAACACATATCCTGTACTTGATATGGAAGCACTGACTGTTGGTCTAATTTTCTGAATTTTGTCTGTGAAGAAGGAGGCAAAGTCATTGCAAGCCTTGGACGACAACAGTTCAGATGCTATTGGTACTGGAGGGTTTGTTAATCTATCAACAGTAGCAAACAAAGCACGTGAATTATTATTGTTTCTGGCAATAATGTCAGAGAAAAAGGACCGCCTTGCATTCTTTAGTTCCATATTATAAATGCAAAGTCTCTCTTTATAAGTGTTATAATGGACCTGGAGATTAGATTTTTGCCAACTGCGTTCAGCTTTTCGACACTCTCTTTTTTCTGTTCTCACAACTATAACATTTCTCCATGGAGATCTTTTCTTACCAGAGACAGCTTTGACCTTAGTGGGAGCAATAGCATCAATAACATTCGTAATTTTACAGTTGAAATTATCTACAAGCTCAGTGACTGAGGCCCCAGTGAGGGCAGGTGTAGAGGAGAAAAGCTGAATGAATGATTCACTGGTGTTTTCAGTGATATACCATTTTCTGATAACTTTGTTTGAACACTTTTGGGCAGAGAGATAGTGCCGTTAAAGAAAACACAGGAATGATCAGAGAGAGCAACATCAGTCACCACAACCTTGTAAATGTTCACACCCTTGGAGATAATCAAGTCCAGAGTGTGCCCCTTATTGTGCGTGGGCTGTGTCACATGCTGAGTCAGTCCATAGCTCTCAAAAACACAACACAGTTCTTTGGTCCCTCGGTCCTGGGGGTTGTCAACATGAATGTTGAAATCGCCAACAATAATTACACGGTCAAAGTTAAGACAGATTATAGACAACAGTTCAGTAAAGTCGTCAAAGAAGTTTGCACAGTATTTAGGTGGCCTGTAGATATTTAGAAGTAGAGCTTGAGGGGAGGATCTTAGCTGAAGAGCCACATATTCAAAAGAAGCAACATTTCCGTAAGATATTTGCGTACATTGGAATGAGTCATTAAACAAAATGGCGACTCCACCTCCTTTCTTATTCACTCTATTCTCACTCATAAAACTGAAGTTAGGGGGGGCTGACTCAATGAGAACAGCAGCACTGTTATTATGGTCCAACCAGGTTTCAGTTAAAAACATAAAATCAAGATTGTGGTTGATAATAAAATTATTGATTAAAAATGATTTTCCCGCCAAAGACCTAACGTTTAGTAGTGCTAGTGTTAGTGCGTTTTTCATTTTTTGGGACAGACTGTGGCTGACGAGGAATGGATGCTAAATTTGCAAAGTTTGCAGTTCCGTGCTTATTCACCATTCTTTTTCTATTACCTATCACAACATAAATTGTGGAAGAATCTAATACGTAGGGCCCGGGCTTGTCTTGGAAAAAGTCATGAGTGCTATTAGGCATGCAGCCTGGATCCGGCCCATATCAGTTAATCCTTACTGCATTTTGCACACAAGCATCCTTATCAGTTTGGGGAGAAGGAGTTAACTGCCGTCCTTGAGGGGGCAGAGGTGCCTGGCGTTTTACGATGGGAGAAGGAAGGGGGGCATACTTGGTTCCAGCATTTACCAGCTGCTTCATCTGGTCAGTGAACTCCAACATGGGGATGGGGGAAAGAGGGGAGAGCGACGTATCCTTAAAGAGGTCCTCAAAGCTTTCGTGGTTGTCAAAGGGGTTTGAAGAGTGTTGGACGGGTGAGACGGGGGGTTGAGATTTCTCATCTCCGGTCTTTGGTCTCCCATGGTCAAATCTTTGCTCAGGTGGGGGCTGTGGTGGCTCACTGCCGCACTTTGTTGTGTCTTCCTCTTGTTTTGGTTCATCTTGTCTCGTGTCCTTGGCCAAGGGAGCAGATGTGTGGTGCAGAAAGTAAAGTAGGCTAGAGGTGAACAGCTTTACTCCTGGCTTGTTAAGGAATAGTCCATCTGCTTTAAAAAGATGTCTGCAGCCACAGAAAATGTTAAAATTGTCCATGAACTGCATAGAATGGTTGTTGGTACATGCAGTTGAAAGCCATCTGTTTAGTGCCAACAGTCTGCCAAAACTCTCAGCTCCTCCTCTGACTGGCGGTATAGGGCCACTGACAAACACCTTTGCGTTTAGGGAGCTGACTGTGTTCAGCAGATTCATAAAGTCACGATTCAGCACTTCAGACTTTTGCTTTACAACATCATTTGACCCTATATGCAGTATAATGTTCTTTACAGTTGGGTGTGCTGCTACGATATCTGGGATTCTTTGGGCCAAGTCAGACACCATGTCTTTGGGAAAACAGAGTATTTTGGTGTTTTTACTGCTTTTTATATCTTTCACAGCAGAGTCACCCACAATCAGAGTTTGGGGCCCAGTCATTAGCTTTCCCTGTAGCTTTTTACTTTTAGAATTGCTCTCAGTCCTTACCCTGCTGTGTGACGATGAGACGTAATCCAGGTCATGTCCAGGGTCCTGCAGCAGAGGAGCAAATCTGTTCTTCACCTGCACACTCAGTTGTTGGGGAGGCATTTTGTTGCTGATTTTCCCTTTTGCAGCTGTCCACGACCGTGTCCTGCTAAGTACAAGGGTTGAAGAGGCGCTCTGCCTGGATGATAATACAGGCCAGCCGGTCATATTACAAATCTCAGGGCGCTGTGTCTTGCCGGTTGGTCGTCCTCCCATTTCCCAGGAAAATGATTTACTCTTAGGCTTTGCACCAAAAGAGTTCCAGGGAGGACTGCCACTTGTTGATTTATTATCCGTTCCACAGCCCTCCCGTTTCTTTGTGGTCTTGCTGGTGCTAGTTAGCCGTGTGTTAGCATGCTTTTGTCCATTGTTTTGGGTCACTGGTAAAGTGGTGTCATTTCCACATGATCCGTTCACTTCCATATTTACTTCTAACCGGTAAATTTAGGTTTCCAGAACTGCAATCTTCTGAAGGAGTTTGTTGTAGTCCTCTATGGAGAAGGGTGGCATCTTGCTGCTAATTAGCTTTAGCTACAGTCACTTTAGGACAGGCTTGAGCTATTGGTAGGCCACGCTCATGCAGAAAAATGTTCAAATATGACAATAGCCTACTATGTCTACAAAAAATGTATAGTCCAGTGATTTATAAGTATCCAAGAGCCGCTGCTCATAGTTTCTCTCAGAGGAAAAGCAAGATTATCAGCAGAAATATGCAAGCAGAGGCAGGAGCAAGCAATAGAGCGTCTGCACTGTAAGAAGCAGGAAGTAGAGTCCACAATGGAATGGTAATGGAAAAACAACCAGAAAATCTAAATCTAAATCAAAACAATAACTTGACACAGGTACGGAATGTGACAGTACCCCTCCCTTAAAGGCCGACACCAGACGGCCTAGGATCCTCAGGATGTAGCTGATGAAAGTCACGATGAGATCAGGATCCAGTATGTTACTGACCGACACCCAAGATCTTTCCTCTGGTCCATACCCCTCCCAGTCCACAAGGAACTGATGACCCCTGCCACGTCTCGTGACGTCTCGTGACGGCCAGAAGTTTCTTAACAGTATACACAGGGCCACCATCGATCATGCGTCTCAGGCTCCAGTGGACTCTCCAGAACTGGCTTCACATGGCTCACGTGGAACGTGGGATGCACCCTCATGGTCCTAGGAAGTGTCAGTCTCACAGCAACAGGATTAATAACTTTTCTGACAGGGAATGGACGGGGTGCCAACTTATGGCTCTCAACGCGGAGGGGAAGATCCTGGGTACTCAGCCAAACTCTCTGAACCATCGTGTAGGTAGTAGCCCTGGACCTCCTGTGATCCGCAGACTTCTTGTATTGTGTAGATTTGTGGAACAGGACTTGATGGTCCACCATGGCGAATGGGTGTAACTTACCATCCGTGCTAAGGCGTTGAGAGAAAATCGCACCCAGACCAACATTGGAGGCATCCACTATCACCACAAACTGTCAGCTGGGGTCAGGCATGATCAGAATAGGAGCCATCACGAAGCGTTCCTTGAGAGTTTGAAAAGCTGAGTCCACTCGAGAATTCCACTCAAACCTCGTCTTGGAAAAGGTAAGTACATGCAAAGGAGCAGCAACAGAACTAAAATTTCAGACAAATTTTCAATAGAAATTAGCAAACCTAGTGTTGGACATTGACTGCCTTGACTTTCCCTGGATCCATGCTCATCTCCCCTTCAGCTAACCCTTATCCCAAAAAGGACACTCTGGGAACAGGAAACTCACATTTCTCTGCTTTTTTCAAAATATGAACACCACACAAGGGTTAAGTCCACAATAATCGATGCATGGCTGCAACGACCCGTCCTTCTTCCCCACGAAAAAGAAACAAGTGCCTGCCGGAGAGGAAGAGGGTTGGATAATCCCAGCATCCAGAGCCGAATCAATGTAATCCTTGGGCAGTGAAGCCCCTGGCAGTAAATCAATGGGACAGTCATATTGTCTGTGAGGAGGTAGAGCAGTAGCCCTAACCTTATTGAAAACCTCCTTAAGATCCACATGGCAGGAGGGAACAGAAGACAGGTCCGGAAAATCCCCCCTCACTGGAACCTCCGAGTCCACAGAGAGAAGAACAGAAATCCTCTCCTCAGACAGGAGCCACGGTCACCCTCGCCAGAGTAGAAACAGAAGAAACTTCTTCAGAAACCTCCTTGGGTCTGGACTGGAAACACTCACCGGAAGCCTCTCCCCAGCCCCCAACAACCCCCAAAGTCCAGTCAATGGGTGAGTTCTGCTTGCAGAGCCAGGCCAGGGAAATCCGAGAATAACCGGGTGTTGAGAGGAATCTACCAACAGAAAAGAGAGAGTCTCAGAATGTTGGTCTGGGAAAATCAGAGTGATAGGAGTGGTTTGGTGAGTTACCTGCCAGAAAAACCGGACGTCCAGTGCCGTAGCACTTAATGGGGCAGGCAGAGGAACAGGGCTCAGTCCCAACCCTTTAGCCAGGGAAAAGTCCATGAGACTGGCATCAGCCCCAGAATTCACCATAGCCTCTAGAGATCTGGAAATCTCAGTTGAGGATAACGTCACAGGGAACATGGGTCGGGAGGGAATGTTAGAAACAGCAGCATGGCTCACCAGTACCCTCTTCTTTACTGGCGAGCCTCTCCTTTTATTGGGCACCATCCAATGATGCAAGCTCCCTCCCGGATTCTCCTCCGTCTCTCCTCCGTGGAAAGTCAAGCCCTCCCCAGCTGCATGGGCTCCTTACCGGAGGCAGCCTGAAGTGCAGCAACAGCTGGCCAAAATGACGGTGACGAAGAACCTCTTATGGCCGAAAAAACCCTTTTAGGATGATCCTGTGAAGAACCCTCGATGTTGCCTCTCTCTCACGTTTGAAGAGTCTCTCTATTTTTGTCTGTCTACATTAGTGGTCGACACTGTGTGGAGCAGGACTTGAGATCTGTGATTTTTAAATGTGTATGGTTATATTTGCTATGGTAAGTTTCATTTCTCTAGTCTTGTCATTTCTTCATTTTGCTTTTAGTGATTTCTGCCTCTATTCACTACACATTACCTTGTATGAACTACAACATCAAGTGTAATCTTAAGGTTTGCTGAATGGTGAAATGTCTATCATGTTTAGAATCAGTGCTGTTTTCACATACTAAGAAATCTATTCAAAGTAGTGAACACAGTCAATTTCTCATTCTTATGAATATTCTGCATAGCAACTATAAAGCTACAATGAGCAAGAGACTTACATCTTCAAATTGAATCTGTACTGTACTGCTGTGGCCACCCTCCAGCACACAGTAAGCAGCTCCGTTAGTTGTCTTCCGACCTTTAAATCATTCAGGTTTTGTTTACAAACCAATTATAAATCTCAATAATCAGACAAGTAGGCTAATTTATTAATGTGTAGTATGCAGTAAGCTGCACTCCCAGACCTGATACTGGATCAATGAAATCTATAAAATATCAACCGATGCTGGTCCTTTTCTATTTTTGTCATCTGTGCTTTTGCAACATGTGGAGGATACTATGGTCATCTCCAGGTTAAAGTGGACTGTTCAGACAGGAGGCAGAGTAACCTCAGCATCAACATTGATGTAATTCACTTATAAATACAAATATATATATAAGATAGATAGATAGATAGATAGATAGATAGATAGATAGATAGATAGATATAGATTTTCATGTAATTTTGTTTTTATTATTTGGTTTAATAATTACATTTTTGACAATGTTTACATGTTTTTTATTTATATACTTTTAAAATGTGAAATAACAGACTAATTGACAAAGAGTGAAAATTGTACTGGACACCCAAAATGAGGCTTTCAGACTAAGCAGACATGACCAGGCAATCATCTTTGCATATTTCAGAAAACTGGTCAGAGAGACAAAAGCAAAAACAAAAAGATTATTTAAAAGCTGCACAGCTCTACTCAATCATGTTACCAGGCTCAGCAGAGGGGAGTTGCTCTCAAAACAGGATTTTGTACTAAAGCTGAGCAGAATGCCAGCCCAATTAAAGTCCAAAATATTTCACTGCATCATTCGACAAAAATGTTCTGACAGACTTAACTAAAGGTGGGCTTTTTGTGATATTACAGCTCCTTGGCACTTTATCACAGCTTGATGTAGCTGCTTATCGATCCATTGATAAGCTGATGAGCAACAGAAACCGGTATCTTTCTTTGTCCCGGTTTCATTTTGGCTCCTTCCCACCTGAAAGTACTCCGGGCTGCCTGGGAATTTGTGCTATATAAACACTGAGATGTTTGAAGGACGAGAAAAGAGTGACTCTATTTTTCATCCGTATTGCCATTTTAAGTGAAAGGACTCATTTAAACAGAGCTATAATAGATCATCAGTTAGTTTCAGTGTGCACAGTGGAAACAAAATCTAACCCATGAATTACATAAAATTATAGCTGGATATTACTCATCAGCTCCATACAAAAAGTCAAGCCAAAATAAAATGGTAATGAGTTGAATTTCACAAAAGTAAAATATAAATATATTATGAAAAGCTGATAAAAACAGTGCCCCACTCCAAGCCGTGGTGAGTGAACCCTCCCCATACCTATAATTAAGTCAATATTGTCACGGTGACCAGGGGCGTAGCCCAAAATTCTGTGGCCTGTAGAAAGGCATTTTCTATGGGGCCCTCCCCGCATCCACAGCTATTCATTCTAGCATATTTTGGGCCCTCCTTACATGAGGGCCATGGGTACTCGGTCTCCTTTTTACCCCCAGTCCGACGCCCCTGACGGTGACACAGTAATTGAACTCACTTAGGTCATACAGCAATTATTTACATTACTCCAAGCACCATGTGCCCAAGGAGTTTATGATTTATAAAAAAGATAAAATCAAATATAACTTATAACTTATATTCAGAGGGAGATTGTTGGCAGCAGTTGCAGACTTGTAGACTAGCCTTTAGTAGCTGTGTTTCTTTGTTCTACGAGCCCAGGTTAGCTTAGTGGACCCTAACATTAAAACAATGACATCTCACCACCGGTGACTGACTTTTTAGGTGGTCATTTTCTTTAGTCTGTAGCCCAACAGGTAAATTAGGCCTCCAACCTAACGTTAGTGAAAGTGACATATGAAAGTACAAAACATGCATTTTAAATGAATGAAATGATAGTATATCCAGTTGTTCCTCACCACTGTTTGCACAGCACCGTTAAATTGTGTGTACGGGACACAGGGATTTTCTTCCCGGAAGTTTTTGTAAACAAACCGTGTGATTGGGTCTAATGCTGTACATGGTGAACGAGATGGGATTGGGAACGTGATAATTAACTTAAAATCCCCATCCAGATACATTGTAAAATATGTAAAAATACACTATGATTCACATTTTGTTTAACATGTTTTACTCACATGAAAAGTAAAAAACTCTGAAAAAAGGACAGGAAGCACATCTTCTCTTTCTCCCTCATTGAGCAATTCTGGATCTGGCTTCATTCTACCCAACACCACTGCTCGCGCAGAATCATTCGGTGACTACATTCTAGCATCTACCTTAGTTTTGTCTGTCTTATGTCTGTTTTAGCTTGTAACTGGCAGTGGCTGAGACAGCTACGATTACAGTGTGTTTTTCGCTCTCTTGACTGACAGTCCTCTGCGCTGGAGGTTTCAGGTTTCTTTGCTCGTTTTTGCGCATTCAACATTTATCTGTGTTTTAAGCCCCCAACGTCTAGGATTAGGCAATGGTTAGGGTTAGGTCCTTTGAAGTCAACGGTCACAGTGCTGCCTGGAAGGTGACGTTGGGGGCTTAAAACACCATTGAGCGCATTTTACAGTGATTGGTATTGGTTTAAGGATCAGTGGTGTACCTAATCAAGCTTGCCCGGCATAAATTTGAATCTCAGATTTTAGGGAAGTGCACATCCATCTCCCCTTCAGATGATGACATGTGAAAACACATCTCTAGTGACAAACTTTGCACAGATACAAGTCAGTACAGTAAAGGTCAGACATTTAAGGGGACATAAACACAAGAAAAGAATTTTTTTTTTTGGTAAAGAGGGACTTTAAAATAAAATGAAAACACTGATTGTATTTATTTGACAAATATGAAGTTCATAATGTGATAAAATATTATAACCTTTGTTAAGCAATTCCCTGATGACACAAGTTGTATCTTCAAATTAAGAAATTTGAAGTCATTCTTTAATGCTTATTTCTTTCATTTTTATTTTTTTCAAGTTGACCTTTGGCAATGAGCAGGCATTACTGTGGGCCTTTGTAAATAATAATAATAAAGCCATTAATGACCACATTAATCATAACAAAGACAAAAGGACAAAAATCATTAAACACCAGTATTCAAATATAATAATTACACTGAATCAATGGAAAAAATAATATTCACATATTCACAAATAATAATAAAGCTGAAGAGTACTGATCTTCTTGGAGTGTGCCAACAGAGGCAGCCTAAAAAAGAGCCTATAATAGTACTGCAAACTTTAGCTCAGACAGCTTAATGTAACATGTAGATTGCATTTACAAATGTTACAAAATTAAGTATGGTGGGGCAAAGTACTGTTTATACTAGGGATGCACCGAATCCAGATTTTTGGGGTTCGGCTGAATACTGAATCCACTGGTTAAGATTCTGCCAAATTCTGGAGGATTTGGCCGAATATTGAGCTTTTTGACAGGGTTCGGCCAAATCCGAAGCCAAATTCAGGATTCAGCTTCGGATTCGGCCGAATATTGGGCTTTCCCGGCGCCCTGTCACTGTCACTGCCGCTGCTGTTTGCGAATCGGCGAGTGGATTGGACCAGGTGGGTTCTGCCCGCTGGGCCTCATGGCTGCGCCGCCGGTAGGTGGGGCTGACAGCCGGGGCCTGGCGAGGCGTAGCCGCAGCCTGCACTCCTCACAGCTCGGGTGGAGATCTGGTGGCCGGATGTAGCTGGTCTGTGAATCGGTAAGCCTATATGAAATAGAACAGGATAATCCCAATTGTAAAGGCTGAAGGGATAATCCCTCAGGTTCAATCTTGTTAAGACAGTTAACATAATTCTAACCAATGCCCAAAACCTCTTACCACTCTGGTACAGCCTGTAGAGTTTAAAATGTGTTGATGACAAAGAGTTGGGTTTGCTTATATGGGTTAATGAATGTCATCAGTAAAGTATAGTAGTACAATTTAAAGAGTTCACAGAACGTGAATTAATGATCTTATGTTAATCATTTGACTGAGTGGTGGCCACAAATCATTGCTTTAATTAGGTAAATTATTTATGGGAAAAATCAGCAGGCTCCAACTACACATATTTCTCATTGAATAAAAACTGTGTTCATGACCCATGGTGGTGATGTATGATGTATCATGAAACCTTTTGTTCGTCATCAATTTAAAGGGGCACTCTACCAATTTAACACATTAAAGGGGAACTATGCAGTTTTTTTAGCTTAATTTACCTTAACTCAACAGCTAGTCATTGGAATGGTTAGGCTATATGACTTTTTTCGGGTTGAATGGTGGTCGTCTCGCTTCCCCCTAGTGCCTGTGAATGGAAAAACCACCCTTGCAACTTTGGGCCGGTGAGCTGCCTCCTCAGCGTCAGGAAGTATTGCGTGATATCAGGTCTCGCGATGTAACAAATTTCTTCACAGCACTGCACGCATACACGCCGCTACACGCTCCCATCCAGGAACCGGCTAGCTATAAGAACAAGGTAGCGATGGAGTTTTTTACACTATCGTCATGGCTGAGCTGGCAAAAAAGAAGCAGAAAGCTAGGAAAGCATTGTTGGAGGAACAGAGAAAGAGGAAATAGCAGACTAAGAACTGAGACAAAACAGAAGCCTGCAAATCCGAACAGACCTGGCGTTCTTGCTGTTGCACTTGTAACTATCTTTGATCAGAAACTTTATCTGCCACAGTGTGTCTTGTAAGCTTGATGTTGGCAAACACAAGTTGCTTCTGCTCTGACAGCATTCTAAGGCCATTGTAGGAAAAAAGAATAATGTTACGGACCTGGGAGAGAAGGGTAATATTTCGAGAAAAACCTCAGTGGACATGGCTCCACGTGTTTGCCGGCTTCTTTGAAAACAAATGCACATGACCAGAGGGAGAAGATGGGAGGGGGGAGAGTTGCCAACAAGTTTTTACGACAGCGTTGCCAAATATCTATTCCGAAGCTGTAGGTGGAGTTCTATAGAGAAACCTGTGAGCAAAAAGTGAGAAAACAGCGAAGAAATTGCCAAAACTGCATAGCGCCCCTTTAAGTCACTCACCATGAGGACTACTGCTCTTTTTCTCTTTTGTTTTTGAGATTGTCTTTGTCGACCATGTACATATTGTAAAGCCCTTTGACGAAGGAAATATGATTTGGGGCTTTAAATATTTTATTTAGTTTACTTCAAAAGTAACAAAAGATTAATCATTATCATCATCACCTGCTATTGTTGCTCACAGCTGTGTAATTTTCTCAATCTGTAATAATCAGACTGCTATTCTTCTCTGCTTTTGTTCATTTTTCAACAAGGCTTGAAATGTCATGCCTGGCACTAGAACTACTATATTGTTAAATATTGTTTCTAAATATTTTAGTCAGTTCAGTTATTTGCCATTACAAAAAGGAGGACATCAAATGACACACATCTAATACATGTCAAGGATAACACCATACACACAACACACCACCGAAACATATCCAGTGCATCTCTACATTTGTTATTAAAGGGATATTTCAACACAAATATCGGTACTTTCTACTCCTTACATTTTAGAAAATTGGCTGTTACTTTAGTTTTGTACAAAAGATTAGATTATTAGATAAGATTTCTTTTATTGATCCCAAAAAAATGGGAAATAATGGTGTTGCAGCAAAAATATCAGACACAGCACACATACAGAGTATACATTAAATAATAGGAAAAAATATGCATTAAATAATTGAATACTACACCAGCAATATTTAAAATATATACAATTTGGAAATAAAATGTACAACTGATTCAACAGATATAAAGTTAATGTACAAGTTGGGGAGTAAAAATGTACAACTGTTTCCCTAGTAAAGATAAGATGTAGATAAACCTATTGTGCAAGGTTGTGCAAAGTGCATTCAGTGCAGTTGTGATGTATATGAGTCTTATCTCACACTCAGTGATGAAGTGTTAAAGAGTTTAATTGCCTGTGGTAGGAATGATTTCCTGTAGCGGTCCATGCGACATCGAAGCTGTCGGAGCCTCTTAGAGAAGGTGCTCCTCTGTTGGACCAGTGTGGGGTGGAGAGGGTGGTCGGGGTTATCCATGATAGATAACGGTTTGTTCAGTGACCTCCTCTCCACCACAGCTTCAAATGTGTCCTGTTTGCAGGCAATAACGGAGCCAGCCTTCCTGATCAGTTTGTTCAGCCTGTTTGTATCGCTGGCTCCGATGCTGCTGCCCCAGCAGATGTCGGAGGAGAACAGAGCGCTGGCCACAACAGACTGGTAGAACATCTCCAACATTCTGCTGCACACGTTGAAGGATCTCAGCTTCCTCAGGAAATAGTCTGCTCATCCCATTCTTGTAAACAGCAGTGCTGTTGATTTTCCAGTTCAGCCTGTTGTCGATGTTGACACCCAGGTATCTGTACTCCTCAACCGTGTCCACATCTCCACCCAGAATGCAAAGGGGCTGTGGAGCCATTCCCTTCCTCCTGAAGTCAATCACCATCTCTCTGGTCTTATCCACGTTCAGCAGCAGGTGATTCTTACCAGACCACTCGTCCACCAGCGCTCTGTACTCTTCCTCCTGTCCATCCCTTATACAACAACTGCAGAGTCATCAGAGAACTTCTGTAGGTGACATGACTGAGTTGTACTGGAAGTCTGTGGTGTATAATGTGAACAGAAAGGGAGACAGCACAGTCCCCTATGGAGCCCCCGTACCACTCACCACCACATCAGACAGAACACGGTCCAGACGGACAAACTGTGGTCTGTCTGTCAGGTAGTCAGTGATCCAGGAGACTGTGGACGCACCGACACCCATCATCCGCAGCTTCTGACCTAGTAGCAGTGGCTGGATGGTGTTTAATGCACTAGAGAAATCAAAAAATTTGATTCTTATAGTGCTGCCACCGCCATATCAGGAGTGATTGTGAGTGCATGTTGGAAAATAGCGTGGACGGAGAAAAAAGGATAATCGTTAGATCGTGTGTGTGCGTCTTGAGAACCGTAAGTCGTATAACTTATGTTGTCAGTTAATTTAAGCCTGTTGTTGTATTCGTCTATAGTTCTTGCAAATTTAAAGTAAGTTAGCTAGTGATTTTGTTGTTTGTGTTAACCTTTCAGCTAGGTTACACGTTGCTTGATCTTAATAAAGCATCAAAAGACAGAAATTGTCTCCGTCCGTGTTTTAACAGACACACGTGGGGCGAAGTTGGAAACCAGAATCAGCTTTAAATACAGTCCTAATCTAATCCTCATCAACAAGTTTCAAATAATTTCATTGGCTTTACCGTTATTATTTTTTGCGTCATCACTACCAAATTCAATCTAATTGGATGGGAATATACTGTGCGTTGCACTTGACACACCACTACAAGACAACTCAACAGATTCGGCGGCATTCATTTGCGGCAAATCATTGCGGCTTGATGGTGGTAACCTTAGCACTAGTAGTATGATGGCGACATGATTGAAAATTAAGAAAACAGAGATCCCAGAGATTCAGCAGACAAGCAGCAAGACATTCTCAATCATCCTTGGCCTTATCAGAGAGAGATGTTTAGGCATCAAGAATGACACCTGGCGAATGTGCTGCATAACTCTTAAAGTATGGGGAATTTCTTAATTAATGTCTGTTTAGTAATTCATATTAAATCCTTTTTATTTTCTTTCCTGAAGCCATATTTGAGCACAAACACATACATGTAGATTCCTTTAAATGTTAAGGGGAAGATTAAAAAAGAGAAACTGGATCTGTGAATTCTCACAGAATCACAACTGAATTAATATCTTGCTACTCAGTCAGAATCTTATTAACCTGGAGTCCAAGTCTCTGTCACAATAATCATATATGTGATGTTTTAGGCCTATTGGCAGACATCCATTTAAAATGTAGGCAATGGCACATATATAAAGAGCCTTTTTTCCATGTCCACTGAAGTTTCTCAGCTTGCACTCTAGCAACATTTGTGTGGTCCACGTAGCTTTGCATAAAGAAATGGTTGCCATTCGCAAGGCTACTTTTACTTTTATACTTTAAGTATAAAAGGCCTGGGAACGCCTCGGGATCCCCCAGTCAGAGCTGGTTAATGTGGCTCGGGAAAGGGAAGTTTGGGGTCCCCTGCTGGAGCTGCTGCCCCCGTGACCCGACAGAGGATAAGCGGATGAAGATGGATGGATGGATATATACAGTATATATTAATTTCCCCAAGGGGCCACATGAGAAACAGGGACTGTTGTGGAGGGCTAAACTCAATTCTGTTCTCGAACGTCTTTTTTTTTTTTAACTGGGCATATTAGCGCAGCAGAGTCCACCAAACATTCCAGCCAATAAGCGACAAGAAGGAGCTGGTTAAGCCATCACTGCAGCAGCGTTAGCACGTAGGCTACTTGTTATGGTTCATGGGGCAGGTTGGTGCAGTTTGTTTTTGTTGCCGTTTGTGGAGCCTGGGCTGTCTACAGAGACCGCGTTTTTTAACAGTGTGTTCAGGGGACAGGCAGCTAGCGGATAGTGAGGAGATGTTTGCTGTATGTGACAAAAAATAAAAAAAACGTGTCACATCACTTAGAGCACCTTTAAGAGAACATACTGCAGTTCTTCTTCTACTTCTTTTTAATTGCAACTTGCAACCAGGGAAGAAGCCGAATACATTCACACAAAAAAAAGATTTGAAAAAAGAAAGAAAAGAAACTTGATTTTTCTTTCTTCCTTTCGGTTTTTGTTAGTCAAAGTTTTTTTTTATTTTTAATTTTTTGTTTACTCAGTAAGGGATGGGATTTGTAATGTAGCGAAATACAATACTTCACTCAAAACGTAATCAAGTACATTTTAAAATGCTGATTTTAAAAACTACTTGAAAAATACAAAATACACAACAAAACTATTCAATACAGTAACGTGAGTAAGTGTATTTTGTTACTTTCCACCTCTGGCATCCAGAGTACTTTATCCATGTGATATTTCGTGTTACCATCAGAGGTCACTAAAACGCAGTCTACAAAACCTTGGGAGTGTTACGCACGATCACACGCATGGTCAAAAGGTTGTGGAAAAGTGGGCACATTTTTATGCATGGAAATTCTTTATAAATCCCGACTTTTGCGAGGAATTTTGCGACTGCAAATGTCACCCTGCTTCACGCAACTTTTTCTTGCAGAACTGGTTTTATAAATGAGGACCCAGAGTAGGCTCTTTTAAGAAAATTACAGTGTGTGCGTGTGACCAATGGAATAATATGTATTACCAGTAAATCACTGCAACAAGTAAAAGTAATGTTTATTACCAGTAAGTCAGAGCAAGCAGTCGAGTAACAGCAGTTTCATATTTGAGTAATTTTGGCATTTTCATATGTTGATGGTATATACAGTTTATAGTTGTTATACAGTTATACAGTGTATAATTGTCAGTTTCAGCAGTTACAGTACAGTAATTTTGTGATTTCTTATTTTTCATGTGCAAAATGTTATTCCAACACCAGCAGCAGTGTAAACAAGAGCGTTGTAGTTACCAGAGGGCTCCAGCAGGGCGAACAAGGCATCCGAGACAAAATATGTGTCCCATATTTGGATGATACCCTAGTGTTCAGCAAAACATTTGAAAACCATGCCAGTGATGTAAGAACAGTATTGCAGAGACTGAGACAGTATGGCATCAAGTTAAAACCAAGCAAATGTGAGTTATTCAAAGCTGAAATGCGTTATCTTGGGAGAATAGTATCAGCAGAAGGGAACAAAATTGATCCTGCTGACACTGCTGCCATCAGAGTTTTAAAAGACAAAAAACCCTGAACGGTTGATGAGTTAAGAGATTATGGGACTGTTGAGCTACTATTGCCAGTACATAAAATATTTTTCTCACATTGCCAGCCCCCTGTATGATCTAACTAAGGCATCTGCTCACGTAAATGCAAAAGGGGTGCCATCCCAGACACCGATTGAATGGACAGACTCACACCAACAAATTCTTGAATGACTCATAGACTGTCTGGTCCAACCACTTGTCCTAGCATTCCCTGATTTTTCCCAGCCATTTGTACTTCACACAGACGCATCCAATAAGGGACTCGGAGCCGTGCTGTATCAGAAACAAGATGGAAAGCTGCGTGTTATTGCATACGGTTCCCGAACACTGTCAGCATCTGAAAGAAACATCTCCATTCAGGGAAACTGGAATTCCTTGCTCTTAAGTGGGCAATTACAGAAAGATTACGTGACTATTTGTACTATGCCCCCTTTTTTACAGTTTACAGTGACAACAACCCTTTGACTTATGTGTTGTCCACGACTAAGTTGAACGCCACAGGGAGTAGATGGGTAGCAGAATTGGCGGACTTCAACTTTACCATCAAATACCGCCCAGGCAAAGAGAACATTGATGCCGATAGTTTATCTAGGATGCCGGTCAATGTTGAAAAACTGATGCATGAGTGCACAGAAGAAATGTCTTATGATGCAGTGGGAACAACTGCTCAGGCTGTAGAAACACAGCCAGAGTCAAATGCCTCGTGGTCAATGGCCATCTCTGTTAACAGTCTGCTAAATGCTCACGATACCTTAGTTGTCTCATTAACACCAGCACAGATACAACAGGATCAGAAAGACGACTCACATGTTGGGCCGGTTTTGCAGTGTAAGTTGTCTGGGGTGGGACCTGTGCATTAGGAACTGAAAAAACTCCTCCTGTTGTCTCCTCCGGGAATGGGAAAAACTGGAAGTAAATGAAAATGGAGTCCTATGGAGAAAGACTGCTCACAGGAAACAACTGGTATTGCCTGAAAAACACAAAGCTACAGCACTAAAAGAGCTACATGACCAGATGGGACACCAAGGCACTGACAGGACAGTATCACTGATTAGAGACTGTTTTTTCTGGCCATACATGCAGCGTGAAATAGAGCAATATATAATGAGCTGTGCTTGCCTGAAACAAAAAAAACCTAGCCATGAGACAAGGGCCCCTCTTACAAACATTGTCACCACCCAGCCATTTGAGCTTGTGTCAGTAGACTTCCTCCATCTAGATAAGTGCAAAGGCGGATACGAGTATATACTAGTGATTGTAGATCATTTTACTCGTTTTGCACAGGCGTACCCGACAACATCAAAATCTGGAAAAACAAAATATTCAATGATTATGCTCTGAAATTTGGATTTCCAACACACATTCACCATGATCAGGGAGGTGAGTTTGAGAATCAACTCTTCTCACAGTTGAGCAAATACTGCAGTGTAGCTGGATCAAGGACTACCCCTTACCATCCACAGGGGAATGGCCAAGTAGAATGCTTTAATCAGACATTAATGCAGATGCTTAAGACTCTCACAGACAAAGACAAGATGAACTGGAAAGACTCTGAATAAGCTCCTATTCGCTTATAACTGCACACGTACAGAGGTGACGCGCTTTTCCCCATTTTACCTATTGTACGGCCGTTCTCCAAGACTACCCATTGACACGTTGTTCAGTTTGCCAACAGAGGCAGGAAGTTGCAGCCAGTGTGACTATGTTGAAAAGTGGAAGCAAGGAATGCAAGAGGCATATGCTATTGCAAGAGAAAATGTACACAAATCTGCTCAGCGGAACAAGAGGATGTATGATACCAAGGTGAGGAGTTCAGTGTTGTACCCAGGAGACCGTGTGTTAATCCGAAACATGACCCCTCGTGGTGGAATGGGAAAATTGAGGAATCACTGGGAAGACATCATCCATACTGTAGTCCGGCAAGTGGGAGAGAATGTCCCCATTTATGAGCTGAGACCTGAACATGGGAAAGGGAAAAGCAGGATCCTGCATCGAAACCTCCTTTTACCATGCGATCACCTACCTCTGAAAGCTGAAGTGTGTCAACCTGTGAAACCAAGAAGGAAAATTGCAGTGACTGATACAATCAGAGAGGATTCAGAAGAAAATTATGATGATGATGAGGATTACTATTTCGTGCCACCTCAGATCCTTGCTCAACCACTACAATCAGTGAGAGAGACTCCTGTCATGGCAGCTGATGTGATTCAACCAGACCTAAATGAACGTGCAACAGAGCTACCTCAGATAGAACACAGTGGCAATAACTCAACAGACAGCCAGGATGTCCAGGATGACATTGCACCTGATAACAGTGGATAACACACAGGAAATGGAGTTGGAGATAAGATATCAGCGGCCGCAGAGACAACGTAGACCACCAAAGACCCTCAGATATGACAAAATTGGAACCCCATCCTGCTAAAGCCTTGCTGTACTGCCCTCTTATGTAAGGACTCAAGTATGGGCACAACCAGTACAGTCCTATTACAACCAGCACCTTTATTTGTGTGGAATGTAAACTGAAAAAAATATTCCTGCTTTGAACAGTTTAAACTGCCTTGCACTCATTGACTCATGAGACAGCAGAGTGCTGCTGATGTCACAGACATTGCACAGTTGAGGACTTACACAAGTTGACTGTGGTGGATTCAAATGATGTAATGTAAAGCGTTGGACATTCCTTTCGATAATGGACGTATACAGTATGTGTTATGTTGAGACAGACAGAATGTATCAAAAGAGTTCCAGTCTGTAAAAAGTGTTGTGAAAATGTTTGAACTTATGGTTAGAGGTAAGGATGTTTTGAGGGGAAGTATGTGACCGATTGGAATAATATGTATTACCAGTAAATCACTGCAACAAGTAAAAGTAATGTGTATTACCAGTAAGTCAGAGCAAGCAGTCGAGTAACAGCAGTTGAGGGTTCATATGTGAGTAGTTTTGGCATTTTCATATGTTAATGGTATATACAGTTTATAGTTGTTATACAGTTATACAGTGTATAATTGTCAGTTTCAGCAGTTACAGTACAGTATGCTTGTGATTTCTTATTTTTCATGTGCAAAATGTTATTCCAACACCAGCAGCAGTGTAAACAAGAGCATTGTAGTTACTGGAGGGCTCCAGCAGCGGGAACGTAAAACTGTTGAGCTATGTAGCGGTGCACGTCGCTTCCTCCCTTCAGTCATCACACACATGATCTGAGGAAAGTTTGTGTCCGTGCATCTTTCATTCAACTACTCCCCTTTTCAGGGCTATTACATGCGCCCACAGTATAACAATTAGGGCCAGGTTATCGGCAGGCTACATCATGAGATAGATGACCTATCGGGTATGGAAGAAGGGTGGAATTACAAATTTTTTCACTTCTTTGTAGACACCTGCAGGTGGCATAATCTGCCTATATCATCTGAATGCTCTCCAAGAGCCAAGAGAAGATAACTTGTTTAAAATGATTTTCTTTTTAAATGATAAGCTCTTTACACATACACCATAGTTTACTCTAGACTAGAGGATAAATGATGTGGGATGCACTGAATGCTTAAATGATACATGAAACCACATGCATGTTGCAATGCTCTGCAGATGTTAGGGTTAATGTATTGACGTTGACCTCAAAGGGGTGGTATTGCATCACACCAGAAATGCAGGGTTCCCACTAAACCGTGTTAATCACGTCTTTCTACCTGGACAACAGACATTTTTTCCCATTAAATTGTCTCCAACAGCCTCCCTTTTGCACTTGTTCTGAGAAATGCTCTAAGACTCTCTCAGACTTGTGTCCTTGCTCATCTCATGACTCATCTCCCGGTAATATTAACTAAAATTGCAGCTAGGCTGTGATTTAAAACAGTACTGTATGGCATATTGCCTAATCATCCAGGACACTGGGTATCTAGTTAAGTAAGTTCTGTCCTTCTAAATGTGTCATATGTTCAAGGGTTTCTTACTCAGATGATCTTGTACTCAACTTTGAAAGACATGAAAAATCAAAGCTTCATCCAAAGATACTGATTCCAACTGTGAAGTATTTTCCCTGAGAAATACTGTAATTTATTTAATTCAAATAGATAATTTTGTGTCTTGTGACTCTAGTGACTTTTCTAAATTACTGTGAAATTAATTTGCAGCCACTGAAATACATATTGTATTTGTGTTTCCCATTACGCTATATATACGCTTATATATATACAGTATGTGTGTGTGTGTGTGTGTGTGTATATATATATATATATATATATATATATAGTTGCCTATTGACACCACTCCTGCTGGCTTGTTTATTTTCAGTAATTTTACTTTTTCTCACAAATGCATTGATTATTTTATTTGATTTTCATACTCAGTTTATTAGCATAGTTCAATAGTTATATATAGCTACGCATTTTTTCATCCCTCCACCGTATTTTGTTTTATACAGGGTTGGAGTCTGACATGATGCCTGGCCTGCGTCTTCGACCGGAGGATGCAAGTTACAGTTTTTTACAATTGCTTACACACTAAAATTAAAACTTTCCCACAATTAGCAAAACCTTACACTCAAGGAGCAAAACACTAGGTTAGATTTGAACAACTGTAAGCACATTGTCAGCTTCATACCTTTTGCAAAACATTACACACAGTGATTGCAAAACACTAAACACACTTGCATTTGATGCATGCATGCACTTGTCATGCATTTGACACAGAAATGTATCATGATGTCATTTCCTTGCAATTTCAAAGCAAAGGCTTTCAAATGAACACACATAAACCAATTGGTTAAACACAGCCACCAGGTACGCAAACACATGACTGCTAAATTGTAGACACACCAATCGGGTTTAAGCACTATATAAAATGCAGCAGGTAAGTTCACCTGCCTTCAACCAAAATCGAAGGAGTCGGAAGAAGAAGAAGAATGAGAATGAGAGTGAGAGGGAGAATCCACAGAGGAGGAAAAGGAGGTAGAGGAAGAGGAAGAGGCCCAGCCAGAGGTAGAGGCACACTAGTGGACCATGTTGTGAACCACGGATTGATGCTGAGGGAGACTGGACTAAGAGTTCAGCCACATCTTAGTAAATATACAGTGGCATCTGTCTTAAGGACATTTCGACAAGGAAACAGGTAAAAGAAAATCTGTCTACAGTTACAGTAATCAGCTGCTCATTATATGCACCATATCAGCACTTTTGATACCCCTCCCTGTGACATGAGGATTCAGGGTTGAGAACGACAAGGAGGAAGGGGGCCCATATTCCCGTGAAGCTTTACAATCTCCGGCCCCAGGCTCAGGTACCCCTCACTGAGGCCATGGAGGACGCCTGTGACCAAATCTACGCTGCAGCTGTGCAAGGATGGATTCGACATTCAAGAAGGTTCTTCCCACGTTGTTTTGCCAACGAGGATATCGCCTGTGATGTTTATGAAATTCTCTTAGCCGGATCCAGTTAGGCAAAGAGATAATGTCTAGTATTTTCTGTACTTTTTCAGATCTTTTTTTTGTTTTGTCTGTTTTTTCTGTGATTGTAACCTGTACTGGATAGAATATTTTAGGTTTGTTGTTTGTGGAGCTAACAGTGTTATGCACACTACTGTCGTAGAATGAAAACTGGGACATGTTTTGTTGTTGATTCTCCATGTTGACTGATTTGGGTATATGGAGAGAAATACATTATATTTCCTCAGTCTCCAGCATTGGTCTTGTGTAGTGTTTGGTGAACTTATTGTAAATTTCTCTGTGTAATTCATTTACAGTACTCTAATCACTGAGAAGTAGAATTGCTAAAAGTGTTTTAAGTTAGCAACAGCAGTGTGTATATGATTAAAACTTAAGTCAAATGAAAGGTGTGTGTTTCATATGGTAACAACATATGTTTTTTATAAATTAGTGTATAGTTTTTGCAAGAGTGTTTAATTTTGCAAAGGTGCAAAGGAGTTTTGCTAATTGGGTGTGTGGTTGTGCTAATTGTGTGTAGTGTTTTGAAAACACGGGCCCTGTTTTGAAAATCGTGCTTAAGTAATCCAAAAAAACTGTAACACAGTAGCTAGCCTAAGCTAGCCGACTACCTAGCCACAACAACTCCATGCAAAGGCTACATCTGCTTTAGTAAGGATGAGGAAATACTTAATAAGTGAAGTTTACCGGCTATGGGGGGTAACTATGCACCTTCTGTGGAGCTTCTGTGTCAATGCGGCATTCTCCGATACCCAAAGTATGTCCACCAAGGATCTTGTCGCAATAAAATCTACATGGCTCGCAAGGATGGCAAAATATTCCCCTGTCTCTGGACTGTTAATCACGGTGATTTGAAGCCTCATCTGCCCAGATCGGATATTATGCACAGTAAGTCAAACTGAAAGAAAGCTGGATTGTTCAACATAAGATCCCTCACCGGCGGGGCTTCTCTTGTCGGTGACTTTGTTGTGGGCCGTGGACTGAACTGTCTGTGTCTTGCGTGGCAGCGGAGCAATGATTTCTTCCACATGAAAGCAGCCCCGCATGGATTTGTTTACATCTGTAAACCCCGCTCATCCAGGAGGGGAGGTGGTCGCGCACTGCTCTATTGCAAGAACTGGAAGTTTACACCCCTGCCCGCTATTATAATAAGAGCTTAAAACGATTATGTCAATTGTGTTCAAATTCTAAGCTCTCCCATACTGAAGTCTGCCATCTGTCTTTCTGACTATTATGTCTTATGAGTTATCTATTGCTTTAAACTTGCGTTCATGTGACCCAAAGTCAGTAAAACTACTGTCAAAGGATTAAATCTAACAAAACAACCTGGTTGAGCAGCAGTTTTTGGAATGCCCTCTGTTGTTATTTACCTTGAACCACCTTGCACGGCAGTGAGGGATTAAGGCCTTTTTATAGTTGTGCGAATTGACGGCGCAGGGTCCCTACGCCGTAGCCTGACGTGCACCTCTCGAAAAATTTAACTACAAGTCGCAGCGACGCACGTAGCTCGGCCGTGGCTTGGTAGCATTGCATTTTCCCCCGACTCATTTCCTGGTTCTCCTTCTCCATAAACAACATGAAATCAAGGAGAGGGTTAACTTCTCCTGCTCCAGATTTCCCACCATGGTCAGAAAGCTCAGGGGAGACACTTTGTTTCTCTCACTATGACTCTAGAGTCGTACTCGCTCCGAAGATAATCGCCGGCACTCTCTCATAAACATCAGGCCACTTTTAAGGCTACGGCGAGAGCTCTGCGTGGAGCCTCCGCACAAATGTAAAACAGCCTTTAGGGACACTGTGACTTGACGCCAGGGCTAGAGTGGGACTCATTTTCAGCCCTGGAGTGTTATGCCTTGACTTTATTAAAATAATGTGATTAAAATGTTAATAGGCCTATACAAGTTTTTGCCAATTCAGTGCAAATACAGTTAGAGTTAACTCACAATGTAGATTTATTAGATGTTAGCATCTTTACAATAACACAATGATATAATATCAGAATCTATGCTCTGTGCGAATAGGTGTTCACAGATACCTTGAAATGAAATAAAATGAATAAAAATGTAAAATTAAAAGACAAAGAATAAAAGTATTGCACTTTCTAATGACACCATAATCTATTTTCTTTCTTTGTATAATATTTCATATTACCTTCATCCTATTCACTTTCAGTCATGGGCTTAGTATATTTACTATCTTACTTTCGATGATAAAAGGCATAATGGGTCACTAGTAACATTTGGGCAAGGATAGTGGGTAACCTATATTGTAACTATCTGATCATGTTTGCTTGTTCAAACACTGTACCACAGCTTACAGTAGATGTGCCCTTCACACTGACAGCAGCTATGCACACTACTTCTGACACTAAATCCAATTTTAAAAATGGTCATAACTCTCAGAACAAAACTCCCCTTTTTACAAAGCTTTCTGATCAAGTCAGTTTCGTTAATGCAGTGCCGAATCATCTGGGATCATTAATTATCTCCGGGGATTTCTTTTTAATATAGAAAAGGTCTAGGCCTACTTTACACCATACTATTTATTATAATGTTATTAATATTATAATTATAATCATAATAATTCTAGTTCTTATTATATTCACTCAATGAGCAACCCTACCTGCCCACTCAAGAGTTACGGGCTCATGGTTTGTGCTTGGTACTGGCTCTTCATTGTCACTGCTAGCAGCAAACTGGACTAGTGACTGCAGCTCAAGAGCTACAAGAAAAAGTTTGATTCATGAATATGAACGGTGGTTTGCAGGCCACACGTCCTGTTCGACCGCTAACATCTTGCACCGCTCCCAATAAAGCTTTTCTCATCGTCTTCACTTGGCTTCACTCTCAAACTACGACCTGGTTTTATTGAAGAAGTTGCTCAGTTTAGCTGCATCACTTTCTAGAGCTTCACATTTTTAATTGTCACCTTTTCTGCGTTGTTTTTGAGCTTATTATTATTATTATTATTATCTATTTGTATAGCTTATTTTTGCTCGCGACCGCATCCTCTAACAAGCACCACTGTCTGAAGTGTACAAGGTGACGGTTTGTTTTTGAGCAAGGTGCCGCCGTTGGAGGACCCAAAACATAATCACATCATAATGACCTCTGCGAGTTGGCTGCATGAATGTAGAGTGGGCTGCAAGAAAAATAAAAAAAATAAACCAATGAAAGCCTGGGGACACCATTCATTATATATTTAACTATGATTTCAACGCAGTAGCATGACTGAACACCGCAAGCCCTCGCAAACAAAAAAACCCAGCCACCCAGCTAGCCATTTCAGGCGTGACACAAAGGGGTAGTTACAGTAGTGACAGTATGGACCTCTTTCTTCCGATTGCGAATACCAAGATATGAATGAAAAGTTTTACATTTCTAAATTGAATTCAAATGCAAAAGGATCCCTCCTCTGTCCTTCCTTTTTTCCATTAAAGGTTACTGTTTTTTTTTTCTCAATTACGAACTTTAAAGAACTCTGAGGCAAACTATTTTTTTTATCTAACTTGACTTGACATACAGGCAAAACTACATTCAAATCTGTGAATGTGTAGGCTACTTTGGTTTAAACAACAGGTAATCAAACCAGCATGTATTATGTTAAATGAACACAGGAGTAAATTTTTTTTTTTAATGCATGTATTATCTAGTCTATCCCATATTTTTTTGTCTTTTTCATATTGCTTGCTTTCATAATACATTACAATTATGCTACTGGTAGATCAGTAAAACACATAATTACAAGAAAAGAGACTTGGTGTGTTACACATTCATTATGGCAGAAAATGGTGTCACATTTTACGTGTTTTGAATGACATTAAATCCTGCATATGAGTCACAGTTCATTCCCTCAATAGCTCACTCACTCACTCACTCACACACATGTTCTTGCACGCACAGACACAAATGCTGTGCAAGATAAACTCCACAGCAAATGCGTTTCATTACAGTTGAATTCCTCAGCGTGTTTGGTCCAGAGTCCGTTCATCATATCCATGAATCTGTTTGGCAAAAAAAAAAAAAAAAAAGACAATTGACTGGATCTTTTTCAAAATCTGGAAGGGATCATTAAGAAAAATGTCTACAGATTTGAGGATGGCATCGTGATTAAGGCGAGACACCCCAGGCAAAACCATAATTTTTCAATTTTGAGTTTTTGGGCTATTTTACTTCCATAGCATGTCTTCTTTCAGACTATTGGGGGAAAAAAATCCCAAATACACAGGTATGTGTTTATTTTACTACCTTTCTCCTAAATTTAGCAAAAGTTAGCATTAGATAATGCCTCATTTGCATATTTTAACAAAACATTTCTAAAAAAGCTTCTGGGGGTGTGTTTGGCTCGAGGTCATGGTGCAAAGGACCCTAGGGTGAAATTACTCCGAACCATCCCTTTAATGTAAGTAATCAACTGGGGAAGTTTCATCGTAATATTTATTAGTTCATTTTTTTTCTCCTATTCACCTGCAGTGTCTCCCCTTAAGACACAGAGGACACTTCTGTCTTGCTGGCAGAGACTGAGGTTTCATCCTCCACCGAGCCACCCATTCCAACAGAGCTCAGCATGCAGTTACGGAACTGAAAAAGAGAGCAAAGACAGTTCATTCAGAAACAAGTTCACTATTCTGGATTGAACAAAGAAGAAAAAGCAAATACTAGCAGCTAGACAGTATTGAGTGTACCTGTTTGTTCATAAGCACGTAGATAACAGGGTTGTACAATGCTGAGCTCTTTGCAAAGAATGCGGGTACAGCTGCTGTCAGGGGGGAGAAGTAAGCTCCTTTGTTCAGGAAGATCCAACCGGCGAAAGAGGCATATGGCACCCAGGCTATTAGGAAGCCCATAACCATCAAGAAGCACATGCGTGTCACTTCCCTCTCTGCCTTCTGGGTGGACTCTGACTCCTGCTGCTTGGCGGCAGCCTAAGGTAAATAAAGTAAAATATCAGTTCATTCAATAAGTTCTACAATATACAGTAGTGACATTTTTTTGTTTAGTTAGTTTATTTGAATGTTAGTAATAGATAAAACATTTTTTTTAACTTTCACTTACAGCTTTGACTGTCAGCACAAGGCATCCATAACTGAAGAAAATGATGGAGACGGGAGTGAAGAAGTGGACAGCAAACATGTAGATGACATATGATTCATTGTTGTAGCCTGGAGCCAGAGTGTAGTAGTCAGGTCCACAGGAGCACTGCATGCCCTCAGGAATGTACCTGTGTATGGTTTAAGAAGAACAAATCATGCAGACATTTATCAATGTTTATGACAACAGACATTTACCTTCTGCATCTAAAACATCTGAATGGTGTTTTTGAGTGGTTAGAAATATATTTTTGCATACCAGTTTAAAATATGAATTCAATGGGGTAATATGTACATTACCTGGACCAGCCAAACAGTGGGGGTCCAGCACATGCAAAAGCCATGATCCAGGTGAAAAGCACTCCAGCTCCTGCATGAGTTCCACTGAACTTGAAGCTTCCCATGGGTTTGCAGACGACAACGTATCTCTCAACAGCCAGGACTACAAGGGACCATAGAGCAACTTCACCTACAGAAGAAAGGTATAGATTAATTAATATTATGCCATTGTTTTTCAAACACACTGAAGAAGGATTCTCCTGAAACTCCATTCTTACCTCCAAGTGTGGCCATGAATCCCTCAATAGCGCAGGAAGTGGCTCCGAGAATGAAGTAGCCGCTGAAAGCAGATATGATGGTGATTGTGAATCCGAACAAGCACATGATCAGTCCAGCCACAGCAAGGTTGACCAGGATGTAGTTGAGAGGTTGCCGGAGCTTCTTGTTCGTAGCCGTTACATACAATGTCAGAGCATTGATAGGAGTTCCAGTGCAGATCAAGAAGAACATGTAGAAAGCTAGAAGCTTGAACATGATGGGATCTACCATATAATACTGTTGGTATTCATAAGGATTTCTAACAACCCCAGTCTTATTGGACATAGGGATGTAGAAGTTCTTGCCTTCTGTGCCATTGGGCTGGAATCCTCCGTCCCAAACCATTTTCAGTTACCTTCTTTGCTCAGGCTTCAATCGATGGACAGTAGCAATAGTGTGCACAGTCACACAGTAGTCAATAGTGGTGTAAGCCAACTCCCACAGCTTATGCTGTCCAGTTGTCTGTTTTATACCTTCCCGTGTTTATCCACAAATTGGCAAAACAAGATTACAAGAGGATTGAGACAAAGTGGACAGCTCAAGTTTGATTGATATTTGACCTTAAGAAAGGGACCTACCTTTCTACATTTGCCATGTTTTCTTAATCTATATGTTTTGGAAAAATAAAGGAGAAAGTGTTGCATTACAAAATAACAAGTCATACTATGAGAACAACTTTTTTCTCTTTTTATGGAAGGCTATGTTTAAATTCTCACAATTATAGAAGCAAGGTAAGTAGAAATAATTCATATATTTTATTCAATTTTAACTGAAGAATATTCAATATATCTTTAAAATAGTACTAATTACAATTTAAAATGGAATACACGACTAGGTTACTATATATTTAAGTATTGCAGGAAGGAATGAGTGAGGGATTTTATTTTCTTAATGTAACAATTACAAATGATTATCTCTTAAAATGTATTGATGCACACATATCAACGATAGTTAGGTATTGTAACTCCAGATTCGATGAGTATAGGCCTAGCCTTCTAAGAGCTGTTGCTATTGGGTTTATCCCTTGCGCATGCGCAGTCGTGAAGATTTCTTTCACACCTTTGTGCCCTGCACGGGCCTCTCTTACGTCCGCAGTTACTGAATATTATAGCTGTGAGACCAGAGATCTGCTACCAACATCAGCATTTTTCTTCAGCCAATGTTAGTGAAGCAGGTGGCCCGGATCTTAGAGGGCTATGCCTCATAAAATCTGAAGTTACAATACGTAACTATCGTTTTATTTTGCATAGGCTTCACCCTCTAAGAGCTGTTGCTATTGAGTTAAGTGCGAAGCCGATGTAGTCAATGCCACCTGTGACACTAAAATCCACAAGCAGATAGCATAAACTAGCTCCTCTTCCTTCTCACACTGTACAGGTTTTGTTATGTAACAAAATTATATTGTTTGCTTAAAAACCCGATAGGCTATCCCCATGACTGGCCTGCTTAACGTTGTGAAGCCCTGCTGCATGGATTCTGAAGATGCTCCATAATTAAGATTAAGATCATCATTAATTAATGCAAAGCACATTCCTCACGGCACTCTGTTGCCGGAGGATGGAGCCCTGGCACACCAGATCTAATAGCACATCATATGCCGTTGGATAAGACCGAGTGAATCATGGGGACACATTGCGTAATGAAAGCGGATGCCACTCCCTTTACACTAAAAATGTGGGTGGTAACCTCACACAGCCGGTGAGACAGCCACTGTTTCAAAAGAGCCGCGTGTGTTAGGGTTCAGGGAAGTTGAGGACCCAAAGGCAGAGAGAAGGCAGGCGGGAGAAAGTTTGAGGTGGAAGATTTATTAGTCCATTAAAACAAAGTACAAATAAACAAAGGTACGGTGGCCCTGAGAGGCCACTGCACCACTGTAACTTAAGAAAATGCACCAAATAGATCACATCACGCAACTGTAAGAGAACACATGCAAACAGATCACAACACGCAACAATAAGAGAACACAAGCAAATGGATCACAACACGCAACAATAAGAAAACACACACAAATAAACCACAACACGCAACATTAAGAAATTGCATGCAAATAAACCACAACACGCAACAATAAGAAAACCCACACAAATAAACCACAACACGCAATAATAAGAAAACACACGCAAATAAACGATAGTTACGTTATTGTAACTCCAGATTCTATGAGTAAGATATCTGCAATAGTTAATATCAGAATCATACAATGTCAATGAAATGAAAAAGCCAAACTTAACTTATTTCCAAACACCACTGACATATAGTTGAAAATGCAGCAAGCAAGCCAGATGTGTGCATCACTTAAAAGTGTCCCCCGGAAACACTTCTGTTGTGTTGTGGTCTATTTGCATGCTTTTTCTTATTGTTGCGTGTTGTGGTTCATTTGCATGCGTTTTCTTAATGTTGCGTGTTGTTGTTTATTTGCGAGCATTTTGTTATTGTTGTGCTTTGTGGTCTATTTGCATGCATTTTCTTATTGTTGCATGTTGTGGTTTATTTGTGTGCGTTTTCTTATTGTTGCGTGTTGTGGTCTGTTTGCATGCATTTTCTTATTATTGCTTGTTGTGGTCTATTTGTGTGCATTTTCTTAATGTTGCGTATAGTAGTTTATTTGCGTGCGTTTTCTTAATGTTGCGTGTTGTGGTTTATTTGTGTGCGTTTTCTTATTGTTGCGTGTTGTGGTTTATTTGCGTGTGTTTTGTTATTGTTGCGTGTTGTGGTTTATTTGCGTGCGTTTTCTTAATGTTGCGTGTTGTGGTTTATTTGCTTGCATTTTGTTATTGTTGTGCTTTGTGGTCTGTTTTAATGCATTTTCTTATTGTTGCATGTTGTGGTTTATTTGTGTGCATTTTCTTAATGTTGCGTGTTGTGGTTTATTTGCGTGCGTTTTCTTAATTTCTTAAGTGGTGAATGCTGACCATTCCTCCCTCTGTTCAGTCAGACCTGGCATATTGAGGAAACCCCCAAACCCTCTCAACCGGAGTTCCACTGGGCAAAGTGATGTCACGCGTGATGCGTCCCTTACTGGCTGGGGAGGAATGTGCAAGTCGCAGGTGGTGGGAGGAGAATGGCAAGTGGTTCGCCTCACGAGAGAACACAGTGCACACTGTGGTTTTCCTTGAGCACACGGGACGATCCACTCCTCGGCATAGACGTCTTCTCCCACCAACCCTGGCCCAGAACCCTCCTATACGCTTTCCTCCGGTCACTGGCTGTGCGAGGCTATCACCCAGACCTATAACATGGGTATCCGGGCACACTCTACGAGGGCACTGTCGGCATCGGCGGCTCTGTTCAAGGGCATGAAAGTAGCCGACATCTGCGCAGCGGCATCCTGGGCATCTCCATGCCCTTTCATCCGTTTCTATCTGCACGATATGTCTGAGCCCTCTATGACCCATGCATGTGTAGGTCACTCGTCTGAGACCCTCACTGGGTGGCTGAGAGAACATGTACGTCCCATAATTGTCAATTATTTACAGCTCTCACTATCATGCACGCCTACACTCATGGCTTGGGCTTTGCAGCCAGCTAGGTCAAGTCATTACCATGGCAGGCTCTTTTACCAGAATAACGCTTCTGATGCGATCTTCTGCCAGTGCATGAGAGAGAAAAAAATAAAAATAAAAATAAAAAAAAGTCTATGTCGCAGGTGGCATTGACTACATCAGCTTCGCCCTAACCCAATAGCGTAGCCTTAGAGGGCGAAGCCTATACGACATAGAACGATAGTTACGTTACTGTAACTACATATTCTATGAGTATAGGCGTAGCCCTCTAAGATTCGGGCCACCTGCTCCTGTTACATTAGCTGAAGAAAAAGCTGACGTTGAGAGATGAACAACTGGTCCGCTCTGTACATATACAGTATCTGTGGACGTAGTTGAAGCCCGTACTGTACGCAAGGGCGGGAAAGAAAATCTTTACGACTGCGCATGCGCGAAGGGATAAACCCAATAGCATAGCCTTAGAGGGCGAAGCCTATACGAAATAGAACCACAACACGCAACATTAAGAAAACGCATGCAAATAAACCACAACACGCAACAATAAGAAAACACATGCAAATAAACCACAACACGCAACAATAAGAAAACACACGCAAATAAACCACAACATGCAACAATAAGAAAACGCACGCAAATAAACCACAACACGCAACATTAAGAAAATGCACACAAATAAACCACAACATGCAACAATAAGAAAATGCATGCAAATAGACCACAAAGCACAACAATAACAAAATGCATGCAAATAAACCACAACACGCAACATTAAGAAAACGCACGCAAATAAACCACAACACGCAACCATAAGAAAACACACGCAAATAAACCACAACACGCAACAACAAGAAAACGCACGCAAATAAACCACAACACGCAACATTAAGAAAACGCACGCAAATAAACTACTACACGCAACATTAAGAAAATGCACACAAATACACCACAACAAGCAACAATAAGAAAATGCACGCAAATAGACCACAACACGCAACAATAAGAAAACGCACACAAATAAACCACAACATGCAACAATAAGATAATGCATGCAAATAGACCACAAAGCACAACAATAACAAAATGCACGCAAATAAACCACAACACGCAACATTAAGAAAACGCATGCAAATAAACCACAACACGCAACAATAAGAAAATGCACTCAAATAGACCACAACACAACAGAAGTGTTTCCAGGGGACACTTTTAAGTGATGCACACATCTGGCTTGCTTGCTGCATTTTCAACTATACGTCAGTGGTGTTTGGAAATAAGTTAAAATGTAAGTTTTTTTTGGCTTTTTCATTTCATTGACATTGTATGATTCTGATATTAACTATTGCAGATATCTGCTGTTACAGTTTTTTTCAATTGTTTACACGCAATTTTGAAAAACGGGTTCTTTTTTTCAAAATATCATCACAATTATCCAAACACCACACTCAATTTGCATAATTCCTAGATTGTTTGCAAAATGACACACTTCAGTCAAAACATACACACTTCAGTCAAAACATATACACATATTTGTGAAAATGCTATTAGTTTTCATTTAACCAACACAGTCCTCAATGATCAGACATTATTGCAGCCAGTTTCACACTGCTGTGATAAATAAAAAACACATTTGTAAAAGAACAAATTTTAGGAAATAGCATGTGCTAGATTTTTGGCCAGACATTGTTATGTAAGGGATAATTTAGATGGCAAATAGTGACAAACCCACAACATTCTTCATGATTAGTTTGAGATATAGGGAGAATGTACACAAATAGGACTACTATAAACTTACCAAGCACTGCACAACACTGATGCTGCAGACTGACTATGTTAAGTATTTATTCCAATACTTACAGTATTTCTTACCATAATCAGTTACAGTAATCAACCAACAATGAAATCAATGAAACAAATAAAATCTGTAGACAAATAAAAATTACTGCATGAAGTACATACACTTTGACTCTGAAGAAAAACTACTGAAAAGCAACAAGAATACTGTAACTATTCATCATCTCTCCGTCTGGCTGGATCAGGCCATATAGCACACCTGAGTGCTGCGTTTTCAAATTAGCACATGTGTGCTTCCACACCTGGTGGATGTGTTTATCCAATTTGTTCATTGGTGTGGTCATTGGCAATCCGGGGCTTTGTAATGACAAGGAAGTAACCTCACAATCCTTATCTGTGTCTAAGGTGTGGAAATGTGTGTAGAGTTTTGCAAATCACTGTGTGTAATGTTGTGCAAATCTGTGGAGGTGTTTTGCTCATTGGAGTAGAATTTTGCAAATTGTGTGGACATTTTTATTTTAGTGTGTAAACGATCGTAAAAAACTGTAAACTAGCAATAGCATTTAGCTTATTCTAGTTAGCCTTTTGCTAACATTAAAACTTTTGTGTGGAACAAACTTTTAACTTTTCTTACAATTGGGTTTTGACTGCGACAAGTCAACATGTCTGCTGTCAGTCAGAAGTTTCGTTAGACTTTCTCTTCCATCACTTTGACTGACAGAGTCATAAATATTAAGTCATAACCTTCTGGGTGTGGAGAAAGATGTCAACATGGGCATCATCCTCTGTTCTCAAAAGACTTGGAAGATTATACTACCATCAAAATACAGTTCTGCTTTTCTGATTTAGAGGTTTGGGGTGCAACATTTCTAAGTATTGTGGTGCTTCAGAGACGTTACAGCCTACACATCGTATCTTACACACTAAATAAAAAAACTTTGTTTGGTACAGATCCTTGCAAAAATCACATTTACATTTTTTAAATTTCAAAATGTTTCAATGAAAATGAGAACAATGATACAAAAATGATCATTCCCTCCAATATCGTGAATCATATCGCAATATCAGTCATAAATAATTGCAATTAGATATTTTCCTCATGAAGCCCTAATGCACACCAGGTCTTTGGCTGTGAGAGAGTCATCACAGCTCTTTCTCTATTCTCAGTTTCAGGAAAAGCTTTTAAGCTGACATCTTAAGCTCATTTGCAAACTGGGCTCAGATCAGTTTGGAGCTATGGGGGCTTTACTCTGACACTGACACTGGTCTCCAATAATGCTGAGTTGCTGACTGCACTGCAGTTCAATCAGACACAAACTTAATGCACATTGCAGTGTTTTTTTTTTAACATGCCACATTTCAGCAAATTGCACTCAGTCACATTTTGAACTATGATTGTTGGCGTGCCGGTGTGTGTTTTGAGCTTTACAGGTCTGGGCCTGTATTTATGATTTATGTCACATGTCATAGCTGATGTATTGATGACTGAACAGTCACTCAGATACTAATCATGACGTTCATGATCGACATATTCATTTAGTCATTGTCAGAAGCTGAAATTGTGTTTTTCTTGTTTGTGACCAAAACATGATTTGTCTCCCTAAATTGCAGGATTGTTTTAACAGTGTTTGGGTTCAACTCATATTTTTACTTCTAAGGAGTGTAGTTGACCAGCCTGAGGTATCTTTAAGCTTGCTGTAGATCCTGAAACCAAAAGAAAATGAGGGGATACCCTTCATCATACTGTACTTTTAGCTGTAGGCCACATTATCTTCTAATCTATCTCTAATGCCATTTAATCTGTTTGGAGTCAAGCTGTTTTAGTCTCATGCACAAATTGTTCTAATAGGATATATTCTAAACCGTTTAGTGTAAGATTTCCTGTTGCTAAGGGAACATATGGCAACGTTGTGTAACATTGACTTTACATTGATAGCTTTCCCTCAAACATTATACAAAGAATTGAAATAGAAAAGCATGTCATATTTCACTGATTCTTTGGATTATCTGAATTGGGATAAAACAGGTTTTAATTTTGAAAATAAAAGTTAAGTTAGTTAAGTTACAAAATCTGAAGGTATATCAATATAGACCAAGGTCTTGGCTGTTCAGCAATGTACCAGTGCAACCTCCTCATTTTGTATTGTTTTCATAAAATAGGCGGTTTTCCAGTTATTACTTTGTTTTTGTCAACACAGTGTGACACAACAATAAAAAGCAAATCATTTTTTATTGATTTGGTCTAATATGTATTTAGAGTTTTTAAATCATTATCTGGTATTCTTATTACACATATGCTGTTAAATGTTGAATATTCACTTTTATTAATTTTTTATACTGTTTCACGTGTACTCCTTTAAACGATCTAACATCATACAATGTTTACTTTAAGCCTAAATAGAAAAAGTAATGTTTTTTTATTTAACAAACATATTTTTGTATTAAAAGAGACTGTTACTTTAATAACTCAACAGCACTGAAGAAACATATTATAAGCATATTCATTTAAAACAAATAAAACTCCCTCTGACGCTGGTGACATTAGAACTGACGCTGGTGACACTAATCTGGTGGTGACAGTGGCCTCATTATAAAATACAATTCCAAAATGTATACCACTCAAGTCAATGGCTTTTGAAGTTGAAACCAGATATTTACATAACCACTTCAGAAAAAAAACACAAAAACTTGTATTTCTTTACTGTCATACATTAAATCAGAGTAAACTTTTTCTGTTTTAGATCAATACATATTAACGATAGTTACGTTATTGTAACTCCAGATTCTATGAGTATAGGCGTAGCTCTCTAAGCCACGCTATGGGTTTATCCCTTTGCGCATGCGCAGTCGTGAAGACTTTCTTTCCCGCCCTTGCGTGCCACACAGGCTTCAACTACGTCCGCAATTACTGTATAAAAACAGGGCGGACCCGTTGCTCTGCTCCCAACATCAGCTTTTTCTTCAGCTAATGCAATAGGAGCAGGTGGCCCGAATCTTAGAGGGCTACGCCTATACACATAGAATCTGGAATTACAATAACGTAACTATCGTTCTATTTCGTATAGGCTTCGCCCTCTAAGCCACGCTATGGGTTAGGGCGAAGCTGATGTAGTCAATGCCACCTGCGACAGATCCCACAAGTGGAACATAGACTAACTATTTTCCCTTACTGTCACTTATCTCTCATGTGCCGCCATGGCAACGACCTGTTAGCTGGCTGAAAGCCCAAGCCGAGAATGCAGGTGTGCATGATGGATGAGGGAAATACATGATTGATAATTATGGGACGACCGAGTTCCTCCCAGACACCCAGAGTAGGGGTGGAGGGGAGGGGGCAGAAGAATACATAAAGCGGCACATGTCGTGATTGTATAAAAGTGACAAAAACATATACATATGTACATAATATATACAATTATACATACGACGGGGCCTCATTCGTCGTTGTGAGAAGAGAGGACCGAGTGAGTCAGGGAGGGCTCAGACACATCCCGCAAATAGAAGCGGATGAAAGGGCATGGAGATGCCCAAGAGGCCGCAGCACAGATTTCGGCCACTGACATGCCTCTGAACAGGGCTGTTGATGCAGACAGAGCCCATGTAGAATGTGCCCGAATGCCCTGGGGTGGCACCGCCCCCTCCGTGTTATAGGCCAGGGTGATAGCTTCGCACAGCCAGTGGGACAGGCGTTGTTTCGACAGGGCCGCCCCTTGGGAGTGTTCCCTGTAGTGAACAAACAGCTGCTGTGTCCGCCTTATGTCCGCCGTGCGTAAAACATACTGTGATAACGCACGCACCGGGCACAATCTGTGGGAAGCCTCCTCCGCGTTGTTGTTATGAGGCGGGGGGAAAAAACCCTGGAGGGAAAAAACCCTCGACCGAAAGGAATTTGTTAAAATTTTTGGTGTGAAGGAAGGGTTGGGCTGTAGGGTGGCTGCGCTCCCATCCCCTCTGATTGAGAGACAGGATGGCGAGACTGACAGCGCACATAAGTCGCTCACTCGCTTGGCTGATGTCAGTGCAAGGAGGAGCGCCGTTTTTAGAGAGAGCAACATGAGAGGGGCTTGTGCCAGGGGCTCGAAAGGGGGCTTCCCCAGAGCTAGGAGTACCAGGGTCAGATCCCATTGGGGCGTGAGAGAACACATGGTGGGTTTCTGCCGTCGGACCCCTTTCAAAAAACGTTTAACTACGGGGTGCGCAAAAAACGTTCTCTCTCCATAGCCTTCGTGGCAAGATGAAATGGCCGCCACGTAGGCTTTGACCGTGAATGGGGCCAAGTCGTTATCTACCAGTGTTTGGAGATAAGTCAGTACGACGGGCAGGGGGCACGATATGGGGTCTGTCTCCCTCTCCGTGCACCAGCGCTGGAAAGCGGACCAACGCGCCGTGTAACACGCTGTTGTAGAGGGAGCTCTCGCGCTCTGAATGGTGCGCACCACGGCAGGTGGCAAGCCTAACCTCTGCAAGCGTTCCCGCTCAGCAGCCAGCCCCACAGTCGCTGGGTTATCACCGGGGGGTGGGCTATCGCGCCGTCCAGCTGTGACAGGGCGTCCTCGTGCCGACACGTATGACCGACAGGCCTTCCTCCTGGATGCGTTCCAGGAGGCGAGGGATCAGAGGGACCGGGGGGAAAGCGTATAGGAGGGTTCTGGGCCAGGGATGGTGGGAGAAAGCGTCCGCGCCCAGGGGTGGGTTGTCCCGTGAGCTCAAGGAAAACCACAGAGCGCACTGTGTTTTCTCGTGAAGCGAACTCGTGAGACCTGCTCCACAGCTTCCGAACGATAGTGGGATTCAATTTCCACTCGTTGTGAGAGGGTCCCCCCCTCCACATTAGGTCTCCCGCCCGGTTTAGTATCCCGGGGATGTGGACGGCCCTGAGGGACAGCAGATGACTGTGAGACCACAGCAGGAGGCTCCTGGCTATTTCCAATAGCCGGGCCAAGCGTACGCCGCCCTGGCGATTTATGAACGCCGCTGCTGTGACATTGTCTGTCTGCACCACAACATGTCTCCCTGCTACCTTCGGGGCGAAGTGCTTCAAGACCTTCAGGACAGCTCTAGGCAGTTTATGTGTGGGAGGGGAGGAGGAGGCCATTCCCCTCCCACCACCTGTGATTCGCACATTCCTCCCCAGCCAGTGAGGGACGCATCCGTGTACACTGTCACGTATGACGTCACTCTGCCCAGGGGAACCCCAGCTGACAGGGTCTGGGGGTTTCCCCAGTATGTGTTGGAGAAATTGTACATAAGTTATTCCACTCGTTTACTATATTCTATTACTGTTATAATAGTACATACCAAATGAAGATACTATTCTGTTGTTGCCTTTATAATATGTGTTTGTGTGAGTTTGTTACAGGAACTGTGGCTCAAGGTGAGAGGATGCAGATAGTTGCAGTTGTGCCCGGCGAAGAGGAATTGGCTACATAAGGCTGAGAAAGACAACTCTGCTGTCAAGCTTAGATAGCAAGCAAGAACAAGAGATAGCGTATAGTAGCAAGCAGTCATACCCAAAATATGGAAATGTTCAAACTGGTTTCAACTGGATTTATGTGTGCACCCTTCCCCTTTAGCAGTTGAAACCTTATGTACCTAGGGCGTTCCTAATGAAATAAAAAGCAAGAGGAGCGGAGACTTTTTCAGAGTGAGTTGGGAGGATTGTAACTGAACAGTCTCCGACCACTCTCCTTGCAAGTAAAACTACTCAATTCTCTGTGTCTTTCTTGTGTGCAGGTTGTGTTACAAGTGTTGGGGGTTTATACCCAACATTTAAATGGTCCTTCGAGCCGGATCCCAAGATACCTGACGATCCCAGCGAGTGAGTGAGATCCAGGCAAGTCTGTGGCCACAGCATAAGACCCTTTCCGGGACTGGTCCCTCCCTTGCGGGCTGGGATCCGACGGTTGAAGGGAAATCCAAAGGACTCAGAGAATTGTGAGTATAGATTCATTTAAAAAGGAATGAGTGGCCACGAAGTAAAATAGATAAACCCTGACAATTCTAGACTCTATCAGGTAAAACAGTTTTCAAACAGTTAAATTCCGTGGAGGGTAGACTCCTCTAGTTGTTAAACTAGTTAAATTCTACGAAGGACGACGGAGTCCTCTGTGTTGAAAACGTTTCAAACAGTTAAATTCCGTGGAGGGTAGACTCCTCTAGTTGTTAAACTAGTTAAATTCTACGAAGGATGACGGAGTCCTCTGTGTTGAAATCGTGAGTGTTTGAGAGTGTGATTGGAAATACTAAAACCATTAGGTTTTCGTATTTCATACCAAAACAACAAGGATTAAACAGTGAACTTTCTCTGGATACTTGTAGGTAAGAAAACTCCACCTGAAAAGGTTGAAGCGAGTTTTACCACAAAAAGGTAATTCATCACTGTCTTGTTGAAAGACCCAGTGTTTAGAACACTCTAGGTGTTAAAAAACCACTGGAATCCAAATTTAGGTCAAAAATGGGTAAGGGACAAAGTAAAGAAAAACAAAAGTTTTTAGAAAATTTTCCGTGTAAAGACTGGAAAGTAGTGGAAAAAGATGATCCCAAAGCAATAGAGCCCTTATGTTATTGGATAAAAAAGTACAAATTTAATGGTAAATTATCCACCAGTAATATAAAAGACCTCCAGCTAAAAATTGCAACCAGCTGCAAACAAAACGAGAATAAAATGACAGAGGAAGGAATTAGTCAAACAAAGGTATGATTAAAAATAGCAGGACAGCGAGAGGAAGGTGAAAGAAGAGCGAAAAGGGAAAGAGAAGAAAAGAAAAAGGAAATAGAAGACAAGGAAAGACAGGACAAGGAAAGAGAGAGAGAGGAAAAAACCGTAATGTTTCACAGAAAAGAGGATGATGAATATTCGGGACCCTACGGTGAAGTAAGGAGACAGGTTAGACAGTATGTAGACGGGGCAGAAGGGGGAAGTGCAGTTCAGCCCAGTACACCTAAGGAACTACCACCTGGATATTCTCTTCCTATAACAACCGCACAGTTAACTACACCAAAAAACGAACAATTCACTCGGTCAAAAGGACCAGTGGGAGATTGGAGTAGAATGATGGGAGGAGTGTTCTCCCCCGTGCCAAAATTACAATCTTTCAATGCCAACGAAGAAGAAGCACAGGTTTTTCCATTAATAGAATTACCCAATCCTAGAGCAGCAGTGCAAGGCCAGAACCCCACTATGCTCGTTTTTAGGACATGGACACATGAGGACATTAAAAAGGCTGTGGAAGGTGTACCACATCCTAAAGAAGACCTAGAAGAATGCATAAGCCAAATGGAAGGGTTAAGATTATCCTACCACTTGAATGGAGGAGAAGTACAGCAAATTTGGATGTGCAAATTAGGTCCAGATTGGCACTATGTTAAAGGGATTTATTCCCCCGACCACTGGACCAGTAATAATACGACCTAAAACAGAACACCGACCTAGAATAAAACAGTACCCTTTGAAACCAGATGCAATGACCGGCATAGAACCACTAATCGATGACCTTAAGAAAGCTGGTGTACTGATTGAATGCGCTGAATCTCCGTGCAACACCCCGATTTTCCCAGTAAAAAAGGCACCCCCATCCACAGGATGGAGGATGGTCCAAGATTTACAAGCTGTAAATAATGCTGTTATTCAAAGATCCCCATGTGTGGCTGATCCACACACGCTGTTGAACTCATTAAACCCAAGAGCTAAGTATTTCACTGTAGTGGATATCAGTAATGCATTCTTTTCAGTTCCAGTACACCCAGACAGCCAATACTGGTTTGCATTCACGTTCAAAGGGAAAAGATACACTTATACTAGATTACCCCAGGGATATTGTGAAAGCCCAACCATCTATTCCCAAGTGATAATGTCAAGTTTATCCACTTTTGAACCTCCAAACAACAGTCAACTGTTAACTTATGTTGATGACATACTTGTAGCATCTGAAACCCAGGCAGATTGTGAAAATGACACATTAGCGCTGTTGAAACATCTAGCTGATGAAGGTCACAAAGTCAGCAAAAATAAGTTGCAGTTTTGTCAAGAGAAGGTAAAATATTTAGGCCATCAACTGAGTGCAGGAGGGAAAACAGACGGAGACCAGAGCAAAACTAATGAAGTATATTTCTGCTATCAAAATAATAGCACCCAGGCAGTGTTTACTTTTGATAACACTCTAACTATAGGGGGATACGGGCTGGATAGTTGGGGAAACTATGACTGGTATTTAGATCACAGTGGCATGAAACAGTCAGGCCACTGGTGGGGGAATGTGTTCACCACGACAGGAGCATGGGCAGAAGGATCTTATGGATACTCTTCTGGATTTACTAAATGGAAAAAACAAGTATTCTTAATAAAAACAAATGGAAAGATAATGCTTAACATCAATACCACCCAGTCCCCTTTTGGGAAACCCGTCAGTTTCGGTGAACACCACGATCCCCCATGTCATGGGCTAGCTTTATGCATTTGGAGACCACATGCTCAAGATCCGTGTCTTACATTATTGCTGTGTTTTAATATAACAATGAGAAACAAAACTGCGACCCCAGCTCAACCGGATATAACACCTGGCCCGAAGTCTAGCTCCCCTATCAGACCCAAAATTTACATTAAACCTGAGACGGATGATTGGTTTAAAATAACGACAGGAGTATCAAGTATTGATAATAACTGGCTTTTAATGGCAGAACAGGCAGCAGATGCAGTTAAGACGGATTGCGTAGTATGTATGGGTGCTAGGCCATTGTTGTAAGTTGTACCTACCACTCTTGGAGTTGATTGTCTGATTGACGTCATGAATAAAACTGTTCCTTCACAAAATTGCTCAAGCTGGGATAAAGTTTATCCTTTAACAAATGCAGAAAAACAGAAACCCCTCTTCTCTAAAAGAGTAGCAGCAGGAAATTTCACATGTATTAACAGAACTGGGGGGGGGGTTAAATTAGGTAAATTGAATAACACTCAATGTCACTCAGTCATATTGGTAAACATAACATTCAAACCCAAGGCTCGTAGCGACATCTGGTGGTGGTGTGGAGACGATAGGCTATTTGATAGGTTACCGTACAATACTACAGGGTTCTGCGCCTTGGTGTCCTTGATATTACCTGTAGCCATCACACCCCTCACAGTTGCTGACTTATTGACAAGAGTAGATGTAACTTCACCACACACCTGGAAGAGCAGAGATAAAAGGTCAAGTGATGATCCTGGTGATTCCACTTACATAGACAGTATAGGAATACCAAGGGGGGTCCCTAGTGAATACAAATTAAGGAATCAAGTAGCTGCAGGATTTGAATCAGTTCTATGCTGGTGGTGTACAATAAACAAAAATGTAGACGCAATCAACTACATCCACTATAACGTCCAAAAGTTGGGAAACCAAACCGAAGAAGGGTTTTCGGCCATCCATGAGCAATTGTCAGCTACCTCCCTTATGGCTTTCCAAAACCGTATAGCTGTTGATATGCTTCTTGCGGAAAAGGGAGGAGTCTGTTCCATCTTTGGTGACCAATGCTGTACGTTTATTCCAAATAATACTGCGGCAGATGGTAGTCTCACCAAAGCTCTGGACGGGCTCAGGTCCCTTAACAAGAAGATGAAAGACCATTCTGGAGTTGACACTTCACTGTGGGATGGATTCGGAGACATGTTTGGAAAATACAGGCAATTAGTCTTCTCAATCCTAACTTCGATAGCTGTTTTTGCAGCTATTCTCACCTTATGTGGATGTTGTTGCATTCCCTGCATTAGAGCATTGTGCACCAGATTGATAACTACCGCTATACAACCGGTAAAAAACGAAATGTCTGAAATGTATGCGCTTCTCGCTCCAACTGGGGAACCTCAGTGCATTGATGACGGTGAGGTCGAATCAATGCACTTCCCTGACCTATTTCCTGACACAGGAGATTATGAACACACCCTTTGAGTGTAACACTTTGAGCTATGTAATGACTTTGGGACTGAAAATCTGAGTAGAAGAGGTCTACAAACGAAAATGAATATAGTACACAAAGTGAATAAACAGGAGGGAAATGTTGGAGAAATTGTACATAAGTTATTCCACTCGTTTACTATATTCTATTACTGTTATAATAGTACATACCAAATGAAGATACTATTCTGTTGTTGCCTTTATAATATGTGTTTGTGTGAGTTTGTTACAGGAACTGTGGCTCAAGGTGAGAGGATGCAGATAGTTGCAGTTGTGCCCGGCGAAGAGGAATTGGCTACATAAGGCTGAGAAAGACAACTCTGCTGTCAAGCTTAGATAGCAAGCAAGAACAAGAGATAGCGTATAGTAGCAAGCAGTCATACCCAAAATATGGAAATGTTCAAACTGGTTTCAACTGGATTTATGTGTGCACCCTTCCCCTTTAGCAGTTGAAACCTTATGTACCTAGGGCGTTCCTAATGAAATAAAAAGCAAGAGGAGCGGAGACTTTTTCAGAGTGAGTTGGGAGGATTGTAACTGAACAGTCTCCGAGCACTCTCCTTGCAAGTAAAACTACTCAATTCTCTGTGTCTTTCTTGTGTGCAGGTTGTGTTACAAGTGTTGGGGGTTTATACCCAACAGTATGACAGGTCTGACTGCAGAGAGGGAGGGATAGTCAGCATTCGCCACTTGTGGCGTATGGGGTCGATGTGCTGACGAAGGAACCACCTCTGGATTTTCCTCATGTGGAGAAGCCCCAGGGGTACTACCAAGTAGCCCGCGGACATCATGCCCAGAAGGCGCATGATAAACAGCGCTGACACCTTTGTGCGGGGCGTGGTGCGCGACAGGAGAGAAAGCAGCGCATCTTGCCTCAGCGTTGACAGCCTGGCCCTCATAACAATAGAGTTTAGCACTACGCCCAGATAAACTATCGATTGTGAGGGAACCAATGCGCTTTTCTGCCAGTTTATGGCGAAACCGAGTGTCTGCAGGTGCTGCAGGACTGACACGGTGTGTAGCGCCGCCGTTTCCCGAGAGGGAGCCAGGATGAGCAAATCGTCCAGATAAAACAGCCTTTTTTCCGCAACGGCTGAAGTGCCGTCTCCATGCACTTGGAAAAAGTGCGAGGGGCCAGTGAGTAACCGAATGGCAGTCGGTTGTACTGAAAATGAGCCCCTTGGAAAAAGAAGCGCAGGAATTTCCTGTGTCTGGGGATGACTTGGATGTGAAAGTAAGCGTCTTTCAGATCCATGGATGTAAACCACTCTTGGTGGCGCACGCATTCCAACACATGTTTGATAGTCAACATGTGGAATGGACGTACCATGACGCACCGGTTGAACTGGGACAGGTCGAGGATGGGGCGAAACCTGCCTGACTTTTTTGGAGTGAGAAAGTATTGGGAGTAAAAACCCTCGTTGTCCTCCCCCGGAGGAACTCGGGAAATTGCTCCCTTTGACAGCAGTTCCCGTAATTCTGACGTCATGGCGTCTGATTCCGCCTGGGACGACACAGTTGTCTCCAACACGCCCGCAAAGCGAGGCGGGGGGGAGGCGAACTGGAGTGTGTAGCCCCGTGATATCAGTTTTGACATCCACGAGTCCATGTGTGTCAGTCTGATCCATGCCGCGCTGTGCTCAGAGAGCGGGCGCGCGCATGTCTGTGTGTTGTTCACAGACATAGCTAACAGGAAGCGCAGAGCTCATCCCGCCGCTGGGCGAGACGTGGGGAGAACGTGTCGCCCAGCCCATGGTAGGGCCCTGTCGAAAGGGTGGCGGGTCATCGTCGTCCTCATCCCGCTGGCATAGCCAGGGGGAGGAGGAGAACTGAGCAGCGCTAAGTGTAGCGGCATGGCGTCTGCTCCCGCTGTCTGCATAGTGAGAGAGCGGTGCAGCTCCACGAGCAGCAGTGACCTGGTGTGTGCTTGTGCTTGTGTGTGGAACATCTGTCATATTATCAGCGTAATGTTCAGTGGGAACAAGGGCTGCTAGGTTGAGGGGAAACTGCTCTTTAGAAAGACTTGAGTGGCCCTTAAAAGGGCCGTTGTGTTTCTGATTTTAAACCGTGGAGGGACAGACGTTCCCCGCGCCCCGTCATTGCCACCGTCGCCGCTGCTTGGTGGGTGGCGCCGGGGGCGGGTTAGACCAGGTGGGAGCTGCCTTTATGATCCTTCGACCCCGTGAAGCCTGCCGGTCGGGGGCCTTAGGGCCGGCTGTCGCTGCGGTGGGGCAGGCAGAGGGGCGGAGGTCGAAGCCTGGGAGGGCGCAGCCGCAGCAGAGGCTGTGGGGCGTTTCCTCTTATGGCGGTTGGAGGAGGTGGGATGTGGCTGTCTGTAGACGAGGTCCAAATAGTCCATCAGGAGCTATGGGACCGTACAGAAGCTCGCGACTGACCTCTGTGGGTAGCTGTGACATGTGGAGCCAGATATTTCGCTGGGCCACAGTCTGCCACGCCTGGATCCTCGACAACGCCACCGTGGTCGCCGTGGTGAGGGTGAGGATGGCGGTCATAGCCTTGCCGATCTCCGTAGCTAGCTCCGGAGGAAGCGCCTCCGGGTTGGTGGCCATGGCGGAGACGGCGGAAGCTAGCAAGGCTATGTGGTTTTGCGCCGCTAAGCCCTGGGCCGCACACTGGTGAGACCGGTCAGTGACTTGGGCGCAAACCTGGTCCTGGGGGGACGGGGGGGTTGGCTTCCGGTGGCCAAAGAAGGTAGCTGAAGCTCCGTGAGGCGCGGCCAGACTGGGGCCCGTTTGGACGGCGCCTCCTGAGAGTAGATGTCACCGCTCAGGAGGCCGCAAGAGGGGGCTGGAGGCTCCGCTGGAAGCGCTATGCCCCTCTGGTCCGCCGCCCTTTTTATGATCTCCGGCAGGTCCATAAAAAGAGCCTTGGTGGTGGAGGCATCGATCCCTGTCTCCAGATCCAGTCCTCCCAGTGGGGAGGAAGGAAACCCGGTGAGAGAGTTGTCGTTCGGGGGAGACGAGTCATCGGACTCGTGCCCGTCGAAGACGCCCTCTTCCAGCAATTCCAGGGCGTCGACGGTGGTCGCATCGGTCCGCCCAGCTGCCGTCCCCCTCTCCATCGACCTCAAAGGCCAGAAAAGCGTCCGCCCGCCGTTGAAGCTCTTTAGAAGGCAGGCGGGCGCAGAACGGGCAGGAGGCGTTGGAGGTGAGAGCCTTGCCGGCATGAGAGGTGCCGAGGCAGGTCTCGCAGCGGGGGTGGAGGTCCGGCGAGAAGATGTAGCCGGCCTCGCAGGAGGGGCAGAGGCGGACGCCGCTGGAGCTGGTAGTCTTCATTACCTTCTTCATAACTGCTCTCGCTTGAAGAAAAGTGGGAGCAGAGCAACGGGTCCGCCCTGTTTCAATACAGTAATTGCGGACGTAGTTGAAGCCCGTGCGGCACCCAAGGGCGGGAAAGAAAATCTTCACGACTGCGCATACGCGAAGGGATAAACCCATAGCGTGGCTTACAGGGCAAAGCCTATACGAAATAGAACATATTTTTTGCATTTGTTAAATGTCAGAATCGAGCGAGGGAGAATTTTAATTTTTTTATTACTTTCATCAAAGTCAGAAGTATACATACACTAAGTTTATTGTGTCTTTAAACAAAAAGAAAACTCCAGATGATTCCATTCTGAGCTTAAGAAGCTTCTGATAAGTTAATTGATTCTATTTGAGTTAATTGGTTGTACGCCTGTGGATGCATATAAAGGCACACCTCAAACAGAGCCTCTTTCTTTGACATCATGGGAAAATCAAGAGAAATCAAGTAGTCTAATGTTGTGGGGCTGCTTTGCTGCAGAAGGGACTGGTGCACTTCACAAAATAGATGGCATCATGAGAAAAGAAAATGTTGTGGATATATTGAAGCAACATCTGAAGACCTCAGCCAGGAAGTTAAAGCTTGGGCGCAAATGGGTCTTCAAAATGGACACTGACCCTAAGCATACCTCCAAATTAGTTACAAAGTGGCTTAAGGACAACAAAGTCAAGGTATTGGAGTGGCCATTACAAAGCCCTGATCTTAATCCCATAGAACATTTGTGGGCGGCACTGAAAAGGTGAGTGCAAGCAAGAAGGCCTACAAACCTGACCCAGTTACACCAGTTCTGTCAAGAGGAGTGGGCCAAAATTCCAGCAGACTATTGTAGAAAGCTTGTGGAAGGATACCCAAAACGTTTGGCCCAAGTGAAACAGTTTTGGGGCAATACTACCAAATACTAAGGAAGTGTATGTATACTTCTGACTTTGATGAAAGTGATAAAAAAAAAAAATCGCTCAATTCTGACATTTAACAAATGCAAAAAATATGTTAATATGTATTGATCTAAAACAGAAAAAGTTTACTCTGATTTAATGTATGACAGTAAAGAAATAAAAGTTTTTGTGTTTTTTTTCTGAAGTGTATGTAAATATCTGGTTTCAACTGTAACTATTGGGTCCAAAAAGTAACAATCCTGAGAATGCATATCTTGTGAAAGAGTAGGTTTTTGTCACCGCTGTCAGACGTCACCACCGTCAGGTTGGTGACGGTGGTGACAAAAACCTCCAAATGGTCCTCAACGGAGGCTAGAATATAATTTGTTGATCACAATAAATATGGGTTCACGGCTGTGGGTCGGCCGCAACCACAAAGCCTTGTGGCCTATTGTGATCAACAACTATATTCTAGCCTTCGTTGAGGACCATTTGGAGGTTTTGTCACCACTGTTAAACAGAAAACCTGACAGTGGTGACGTCTGACGGTGGTGACAAAAACCTATTCTTTCACATGATATGCATGAGTTGTTCACATTAGCCATCTTGTTTCCCCTGTTGCTAGCTACTTCAGACCTCTTCTTAAAAAGTATACATTTGTGCCATAATCTAATCTGTTTTATACAAAAGAGATGGTGTTGACATGTTATGGTTGTGAAAGTAGCAGTGTCCAAAAACTATGAAGAAGTTTAAGAGAAAATAGCACATTTACGGAAGCTTGAGTGATCTTGAAGCATGCAGTAGAGCTGAAGGTTTGAAAATGGGGTCCTCAGGAATGTGACGGTGGTGACAAATATGTGGGACACATTTTGCGCAACCACAAAATAATAGTAATTATTGTTCAAAACTCACAAATCAAATGATTATCTCCTATCTGAGGACCACTGATTTTGTAGGAAATGGGCCAGCATATAATCATTAAATTTAAATTAAAACCTATAAAAGAACCTTCCATATTGCAAAGGACCTCCTGATTATAATGTTGATTCTTTTTATTCATGAAAACGTTATTAATTTCCATCAGAATTAGCACTTTTCTTAGTGGGACATGTTTTTGCCAAAGTTTCAAGAATCAGTGATTTGCAACATTTTTAATATTGGTCACAAAGTAGCATCTCACTCTTACTGCCACCATATTCCCTGTAGAGATACATTTCAAGAGGAGCATGTAGACACAGCCCTTTTGTGTGTATTATTCATAATGAAAGCATGCTTAGACTGATACTGTCTTGAAATGTCAGTTGGGGGGTTGCGTTATGGCAGTGAAACAATGGCTTTGTTTCCAGTGTCTTGGTAACACTGTTGCTGTGATGACAGATACATACCCACAGTTGAGCGATACAAGATTTGAAGAGAGTAAAGGGAGACTGTAAAGGCATACCATAGACATTAATACATTTAGAAGACAAGTGTTCACAGAACACAGCCTTGATTTGTCCTAAATTATTTCAACGGGTCAGTCTGGGTTAAGCCACATGTAATTAGCCACACATGGCTAACTGCAGACACAGCCCCGGAGAGAGAAGCAGAAACAACATAATGACAGGAAAGAAGCCGAGGAGGAGGAGAGTGAGTGGGAGTCATCAAGAACAGACAGAACCACTCAAGATCTCTCAATGTTCATTTTTACTTACAAACACAAGGAGACAGTTACAGCACTTTATCACTTTAAGGAGCACCCAGTCACCGGGCTTCATCACCGGATCTCCTGATGTTAGGGCTTCTCCTGGAATAAAGTTAGCAGATGAAATTCCTCTCCTTGTTAGCATGTGTGCCATAGTCTGCTAGTGTATGTTCTCTTTCTTCGTCAGGTCTGGGAAAAAGGATTTCAAAAGGTGTTACTGGCAATTTCCACCGGTTGCGGAACGGCTGCGGAACAGCTCCGGAATGGCGGCGGAGTCAATAGGTTTCCATTAAAGTCAATGTGTGTATTTCCATTGACTGCGGAACGGCTGCGTTCCGACTGCGTCCCAGCTCCGGCGGTCCGCAGCCCTCCTGAGCAGATACACAGAGCTACTATTTTTGGCAGCTAAAATCTGCAAAGTTGCACTACTTTGGACTGTCTTTGACTTTGAATAAACAAACGGCAATTCCCGAATTTAAGGACGTTTCAGAATCCCACACATGCAAAGCACAACCAGACAAGTGCAGACAGAGCGTGATGCCACTTATAGGCAAGTTATCTATCTCATAAAGCGAGACGTATAAACTGTATGTGTGTCTGTGTTTGGGGGGAAGGTAACTTGCACAACCTCCACATGCAGAACGCTTTAGTCGAGCGGGGGGGGGACTCTTTTCCCGGGGGCAGATACAGTTTTCATCAGACTCACCCTGGGTCGGGATAATTAAGTCGGCAAAATATCCCCGCAAATCCCCTACTTCACCGTTAACGGTCAAGCCACTAAACCTGTATGAAAATGAACACCTCTACTGAAGTGTTAAATTCGTTAACAATCTGACACGCGATAACACCGTGTGTCTCTCTCTCTCTCTCACACTCTGCGCGCGCGCACACACACACACACAGGTTCAGTTCTGGTGGTTGATGAATGCAGATATGTGCTGATTAGCTCTCACAACGGGCCGGGTGGGTAGCACACTGCCGTGAGTCCATGACACTAATGTCTGATTACTCTACATTTTCATTCTGATATTTTGTGATTACATTCTAAATCTGCAGCGCTTGTAGAGGAATGTCTTCCTCTACAATGTAAGTCAGTAGGCTATACAGTGGAGTTACATAAAAGTGGTTTGTAAGTCATTTTGGGGTACAATTTGGTTTTGAAGAATTCTTCAAGCAGCAATACCACAGGCCAAGCAATCAGCCCGTTCCAAACAGGCACATTTTCAATGGGCACTGCACTAGTTTATTTAATTCTATAAAGTCCATGCAAATGTGCTGGAAAGGAATGCTGGTTTTGTAAATGTTACTCTTTTAGGCTTCAGATTACCTTGCGGGTTGTGTTTTGTACAAATAGTACAAGTCAAGCAAAGCTTTTAGAGTAGTTTGAAAATCCATATGCTGTAAACACCTTATTTATTATTGCTACCATCCCCCCTGTTGAGACATGACAGGGCTCATGACTCAATAATGCAGCATATTTAAATAAACTGTTCAGCAGAAAAGGTTTTCCCTCTGGTCACATATACAGTCCTGTCTGATCATTAAAAGTAACACCTGATGTTTGTCCATTTTGTTTTCTCTGTTGGTGGAGCAGTGGTTTGCATATCTTTCAATACTTGATGATCTAACTTATCAGGTTTCTCCAGAAGTAGCACCTCTGTTAAAAGGGCTGCCTGTTTTGCTGCTTGATCAGCTTTGTGACTTCCTGTTGAAATTAGGTCTGTCCCTTTAGTATGTGCAGCACATTTACATATTGCAACCTTTTTAGGTGTTGTATAGCAGCCAGCAAGTTTAAAATCTGATCTTTATGATTTATAGGCTTACCAGATGTAACCATGCCTCTATTTTTTCAACAGTTGAAAATGCATATTGACTATCATAAATAGTAGCTATTTTTCCTTCAGCCAATTTGCATGCTTTTGTCAATGCCACTAAATCAGCAGCATGTGCAGAATAATAAAGGTTTTGGTAAAGATTTAGCCATTAACATTGTCTTGTGTTTACACAGCAAAACCTGTATAAAAGCAACAAAAAGTTAAAAAAAAATTTTTTAAAGAAAAGAATCACCAAAATAAAATGTTTGCAACATCAACTTAATAATTTAAACAATTTGTCATACACTGTAAAAAAAAAAAAAAAATTGTAAAAAACGTCAAATGACCTTACATTATTTTACAGAAAAAATCTTTTTTAAAATACAGATATTTCCTGTAAACATTTTCTGTATTTTTACAGTCTAACTATTGTAGAATAACATTTTTTATCTTTTCTAAAACATTTCTAGAATGTTAAACAAATAAATCTTTATCGAAACTAAGAAATATTGCAGAAATACCTTAAAGGGGTGATAGAATGCAAAACCAATTTTACCTTGTCATAGTTGAAAAACAACAGTTTGGAAGGTAAATAGAACATACATAGAAGCTCAAAATCCCATTGACACCCCTTTCCTCTGCAAATCTCACAATTTGAAACTGCTGCTGAAAACGGGCGAATCTCAACAAAGATAAAAGTTGACGTCAACTCCTCAACTCCTAGTCTTTGTCACGCCCCAACATTTGCATAGGCTACACCACTGACCTGAGGTCAGCTTAGTCTTCTGAATCTAGCTAGGTCATGCAGATCTCCAGAGGTCCGCTATTTAATTACTAAATTTACTACTGAGACTTTTTTATGCAAGAAATCAACTATGTAGAGGTCAAATATGGGCCGTTTTACGAAAATTGATGGCTAATTGCAAATTTTGTCCAACTGTGTGTCGCAGTTCAGCAGGAGCTCAGGAGGCTAATGTGACAGCGGCCGGTGCTGCCTCGCCACCCGGTGTGTCCTCCTTGTTAGACCCCGGCTCGCTGTGAGCTAAATGGATCTTCGTCACGACTGGAAGCCTGCAGCGCTCCATACCTGTTCTAAGTCACCGTTTGTGGGTGACTGGACTACCAAATGCCGAGGACCTTTATATAGTTGATTTCTCGCATAAAAAAGTATCAGAATTAAATTTAGTAACTAAACATTGCAGTGTCTGAAATATGAGACCTGCTGTCTCGTCACCAATGTGTTTCTATGTGGTTTGCTCAAACGAATCAAAATGAGCGTGCAGCTCATCTAAATATTCATGAGCATACCATATTTGGAAGAAAAGCTCTTGTTACAAATAGGGCCATATTCACAGGGTAGTTAAGGGCCCATAGCATTCTGGCAATTTTTACCAACCAATGATACATATCCTGTTAGGAGACCTTAAGGAACAGTGTGAAATAGCCTATTTAATCATTTTATCACCCCTTTAAAATTACATAATCTTTATGAAAACTGCTGTTTTCATATGGTTTTCTTTGGTAAATTCACAGGATAATCCAATCCATCCACAAGAACTCCCTGTCAAAGTACACATTTCTGGATGTAAAACACACAAACATTATGTAAATTGACTTTCAAAAATCCTCTTTTAGGCGTTTACTTTATGATTATCCAATCTATTTACAGTAAATTCCTGTTTAATACTGTTTTTTTACTGTACGAAAAAAGAAGATGATGGGGTAATACCTTGCAGAAACATTATGATACTAGTCACTACTTTATATTAACAATATTTAAGAGTATTTACAAGCAACTCTCCAATTTATCTACATAGTTTTACCATTAATCTATGTTGTTTACTTTAAATAAACATTGTTTCATAGTAATTTAGAAGCAAATATCAAATATATTTACATACCTTTACCATTAATATATGAGGTTGACTTTATATAAACATTCTTTTATAGTTATAAAAAGCAACTATCCAATATACTGTATACACATAGTTTTACCATTATTGTATGGGTGTTTACTTTATATAAACATTATTTGACAATAATAACAAGCAACTATCCAATATATCTACAGACTTTACCTCATTATTGTATGGGGGTTTATTTTACTGTACCAAAACCAAAAGGGCTATGTAAAAGTGCATTTGCATCAACTACTTTTACACTCAATAAATATATAAATTTTTCTGCTGTCATTTTACAGCATTGTCCAATCCATTCACTGCAGATCCCTATTTGAGATTTATTTATTTTTTTAAGATTTTTTTGGGGCTTTTCCCTTTATTACAAGTGACAGTGGATAGACATGAAAGGGGGAGAGAGATGGGGGATGACACGCAGCAAAGGGCAGCAGGTCGAATTTTAACCCACCCCACAGCAGGACTCAGCAAACGCTCTTACTGGGTGAGCTAGAGGCCGCCCCAGATGTATGAGATTTTAAGATGTATCATAACCAGGGTGTCTACAGGTATAAACAAGTTAAAGTTAAGACTTTTTAAGACCTTTTAATACCACTTCTAAATGAAATTTAAGACCAAACTTACAATGGAAATACAAATCAAATATGGAAACATACAGTAATCTTTCCAAGTAAACACACTGATGTCTGTTCATAATGAACAGCATGGTAAAATGACAATAATCGTTTGAGTTAATGAACATTGACTAAATGTGTGTAATGCAAAAGTCATTGCTGTCCTAAATTATATTTATTATTACAATATTTTCAGAACATTTAGGTCCCATGAACAAATGCTTATAAAATCAATTAAATATAAAAAATACTGTTGCTTTTGAACAAAAAAATTATAATAATAAAATAAATAAATAAATGACAATTCCAGCTTCTTTTAAAATGCAAGATAGGTTGGATATTTCTGCCTATATATGTTTCAAATGTATTTTATATGTTGTATGTAGGGTACTACACAAGAAGGTTAGTCTGGGGACAACCTTCACCCACAGGAATGTGTAGAATCTATTATGAGTTTGGGTACAACTTTCACAGAGAGGAATTGGAGCCAGGAATGTGGGAATCTATTAGGAGCACGTGCCATAAAAGGTGTAGTTTAAGAGTAAACTGTTGCACTGAAATAGACAGCTTGAAGTGTATGAGGACAAAAAGTATAAAGGAGGAGTTATTCTGATGTTCGTAGAGACACTATAGGTACATGCTCTTAGGAGGGTGTACACATGGTTATCTTCCTTTCTAGGAGAAACCTTGGCATATACATTTGGTGCATGTCAACTGTTCTCTCTTTCATGAAAGTATGTTTGTTTGTTGTGTGAATAAAGCTGCATTAGTCTGAAATCATTGTACTCAGCTTTTGTTCAGTCTCCATCTCCTTTCCAGATATTCCCAGATATCAATTGGCGTCACGAACAGGATACAGATCTAATGAGAGGTGAGTAGCTGTTTCATTCAGTGTGAATGAAAGAGTTTGCTCCCTTTTTAGCTTGTCTGTGAAAGAACTGTTTGATGGGAGGGAAAGGATGGAGATATGAAATTATTAATTGGGGTAAGACTAAAATGAGTGAGTAAATTCCAGAAAGTTTAAATGGTGTTTGAATTGTTGACAGCTGATGTTGCCTTCATCAAATCTAACCTGTGACCAAGTGTTGTATAGAGACGCGTTGAGGAACAGAAACGTATCTGTTGTTTTCTTGTGATTGAGACAGGGATGAAAGAAACCCTAGTGTGTTTGTGGCCCAAATAGTACCGATGTCCCATGGTGGGTGACATTGATTAGTGCGTGATTTTGGTGCGGACTTCTCTGTGTGATTGGTGCTTCGTTTGGGAAGAGGTTCAGTACACAGAGTCAAAATGAATGTGATGAGTGATTGTGACGCATAAGGCGTAAGAGAAGATTTGACTAGTTCAAACCAGATTATTTTGGAGTGCACAGACGTTTAGGAGTTGAATTCGATGAGGGAACATAGCCAGTAAAGATTCAAAACTGATCATTACCGACTCCAATTTCGGGATCAGGTGCAGCGTACTTGTTTGTGAGTTTTTGTCTTGTTTTGTTTACGTGTTTTGTGTATCTGCTATTTCAAAATGGATCAAAATTATAGTAAAACTTCATGTCAAGCCCTAACATTACAAAGAAAACCAGAACTAGATGTGCCTTAGTTATGCTTGCCTCTGAAGCATAAGTTAAGAAGGGGAAAGTTTTTAAGATAAAAGTATGTGAAACAAGGCTCAGGCCTAAAGAAAAAAAAAGGAAAAAGAAAAAGAAGCCGAATGATTAACAGCTTTATAGACCAGAGAAAGATAAATGTACTTTTGAATTAGCATAATGAAGTTCCTATACTATTACTGTTTTGTAGCAACATTTTGAATCAATGTCATAGATTACAACGTAGAAAGAGAATCAAAAGAACTAGAATGAGTAAAGCACAAATAATGCTTCTGGAGGACTTGTGTTTTGTGTTTATTCAGGGCCTCGATGTGTCAGAGCGGGCCGTCTCACTTCCCCAAGCTGCAGGACCAGTAAAAAGCTGAACCGGGATCATGAATCCTGGGCTCAGTATTCTATTCCATTCAGTGGGCAACAGGGGCCCCCTCCATTAGACACCTGCACCAGAAACACATCTGGTGTTACAGAACGAGCGGAGAGGGAGAGGCCGCAGATTTTCAACTGCCCATGGTGGAAATGGACACCCGGATGGTTTTCGAGATGAACTGGAGTTGCAGTTCGGTGTCGAGACTGAAAAGCAAGAATGCGACAATGCGAGAGGCCAGGGTGGGGATGATCTGAGGTCTCCATCACCTGTCAATAGGCTCTTTCAGAAGGGACAGTCGAGGAACGGTCAGCAGACGGATAAGCGAGGACGGGGAGAGTGAGAGAGGACGTATTTTGCTCTGATGCATTGATGTAGGAGGAGAAGATATGCGAACGGAAATCATTTACTTACTTTGTCACTGTAGGGTATTTCAATATCAAGTGTGAGTTGAATAAAAGATGTGCATGAGAAATTCAATGCAAGGGTTAATGTTTCATGTAAGGGATGTATTTGGGATAATCATCATTAAAAATGTATTCCAGGGGTTCATATTGTTGCATATCACATTGTAGTACTGTACCTCAACTAGGATAAAAAAAGGGAGGATTGATAGGTTGGATATTTCTGCCTATATATGTTTCAAATGTATTTTATATGTTGTATGTAGGGTACTACACAAGAAGGTTAGTCTGGGGACAACCTTCACCCACAGGAATGTGTAGAATCTATTATGAGTTTGGGTACAACTTTCACAGAGAGGAATTGGAGCTAGGAATGTGGGAATCTATTAGGAGCACGTGCCATAAAAGGTGTAGTTTAAGAGTAAACTGTTGCACTGAAATAGACAGCTTGAAGTGTGTGAGGACAAAAAGTATAAAGGAGGAGTTATTCTGATGTTCGTAGAGACACTATAGGTACATGCTCTTAGGAGGGTGTACACATGGTTATCTTCCTTTCTAGGAGAAACCTTGGCATATACATTTGGTGCATGTCAACTGTTCTCTCTTTCATGAAAGTATGTTTGTTTGTTGTGTGAATAAAGCTGCATTAGTCTGAACTCATTGTACTCAGCATTTGTTCAGTCTCCATCTCCTTTCCAGATATTCCCAGATATCAGACATGTACGTAATATAATTTGTGTGTGTATGTGTGTGTGTGACAGAGAGAGAGCGAGAGAGAGATATAGAGAAATCCAGATGGATGGGTTGCAGTTGGTGGAGGACTGGATGGACAGAGAGTAGTAGTGTTTTGCGGAGGTGTGTGGGAATAAGTGTGTGTGTGCGTGTGTGTGTGTGAGTTTGAGAGAGTGTGTGTGTGTGTGTGTGTGTGTGTGTGTGTGTGTGTGTGTGTGTGTGTGTGTGTGTGTGTGTGTGTGTATTTGTGTGTTCTCATGTCTCTATGTGACCGATTTTTGTGCACAAGTTCCAACCCAGTATCACGCCTAAGCGTGTAATACACCCGCTGGTCCACTGGGTTTTGCGTGTCAGTGTCACGGTTTGCCTCGCCGAGGCGTGAACATTACACGCATTATGAAGGTACTATACCAGCAGGGGGCGATACTTTTCCTCAATGCCAACAATTCCCCGCCGACCAAAGAGAAGAATAGCGATAGCATATTCCAACTTCCTTCCCTACCAGGTAAGAGGAAGATACATCCTTGATAGATTAATGTATTTTAAGTAATGAAATGCTTTTGTTTCAACTGTGTTAGCTATATTAACTGTAAGTGTTGCCATGTTAATTTAATTTCGTGGTAGAGAGCCGAAGGTTATTAACGTTAGAGATGGGAATTGAAGGATTTAGGAAATAAGTAGCATAAATAAGCTAGCGCTAGCTCGTTTTAGCATTCCAACGTTAGCTAAAAGGCTAGCTTTATATATTTTTAATTCATTAATGGCTTTTGTTTAAACTGTTATAGGTTGTCTATGAGTGTTGCCATGTTAATTGCATTGCGGTAGAGAGCTGAAGGTTATTAACTAGCTAATAAGGTAACGTGATTTACATGAATACGCTAACGTTAGCTCTAACGTTAGCTGCTGAAAGGCTATCTTGACAGGTCCGACGCGATCCGTCGGAACTGGTCATGTCGTGTCCGGTTGGATCTATTTAAGCAATCGTTTATCCTTATTTTGCGTACTTTCAATAATGCTGTAAAGTGTTGTAAACATAGTTTTAGCCTACGTTACCTCTGACATTATGTGTATTCGTGAACTGTAACGTTAGAGCTTTGTAATAGTGAGCTCAAATAGCAAACGTTACTGTCCCTTATTTTGCTAATATTCATGCAGTTTACATGTTGAGTATGACTAAATACAAATTGTTTACATTAATCAATATCTCCATCAAGGTTATCTTTTTTTCATTTTGATACACTTCTGTATTTTTAATGTGAGAAATTCATGCTTGCTGCAAGATAAATAACCATGTTTTGTTTTTATTTTCCTCTCTTTGACAGCTCCTGTTACCAACCACCCTTATCCCTATTACATCCACCTCTACAGTACCTCCTTTATTAATAAACCAACGGCTCTTTTAAGAGCCACTCCTAATATTTTCAACACAGACAAACACATACACACACACACACACACACACACACACACACACAGACATTTTCTCTTTCTCTCTGTCTCTCTCTCTGTCTCTCTCTCTCTCTGTCTCTCTTTCTCTCTCTGTCTCTGTCTTTCTTTCTCTTTCTCTCTCTCTGTCTCTCTCTCTGTCTCTCTTTCTCTCTCTGTGTCTCTCGCTCACTCTCTCTGTCTTCTGCTTGCGCCAGCGCTGCAATCTCCTCTAGAAGGCCTACTGTCTTCAAGTAAGTATTGTCATTCTATTCCTTCTTTTGTATTTCACATTACTGTCTTACTGACCAAAAAACACAGTGCATGAACATTTGAAGGTGCCTATGGCATTCTTTTTTTCTGACAATGTTTTTGTCTCACTTATACAACATAGTATTGTTGAAATGGCTGATCAGCAAGACGACTGGGAAGCAGAAGATGCTATTTTCCTTGCTGATATGCTTCTGGCTCAAGAAAAAGTAAGACTGTAATCTTGCCAGTGTGGGAATTAGAGAATTACATTTGTATAACTGTATTTCAGTGTTGTCATACAATGCTATATTTCTGCCATCCAAGGAAAAGAAAGCCAAGGGCGAAGCAGACTCTGCTACAGGCAGTAGTTTTCAGGTCCGATGGGTGGAAAAAAATGCTGAAGGAAGTCCACTGCTAAAAAGAAGCAGAAGTGGAGAGACACGAAATCGTGCTTCAGCTACAGGTAGTCTTCCAAGATTATTTCTAATTACCCACCTCAAGAATTGGAATTAACCTTCATTAGATCCAATATGTAGTTTGGTATTTTTTATCTAAGCCCTATGTTATTACATTTTGTTTTTGTTTCTTTTATTTTCGGATATTAATAGGGTTTGTGTTTCCTATTTTTGATATTTTTTTCCTTTTTAAATATGTTAAACTGTGCCATTAGAAAACCATAAGGTGGATCTGTTATGTATGTTTTGACTTCATCTATTTTGAAATGTATATTTTAAACTAGGACTATAAATGCATTCTGCAATGTTAATTTTAATGTCAACTTCTGCTAAACTAATCCAAAGATGTGAAATGTAAGTGAAGCAGTCCTGGTCAGGTTCATATTATATTGAATGTAACTAATATTGATTTACATGTAACATTTCCATATTATAGCCTGAAGTCACCAAACAAACATTGTATTTTTATGCCTATTACAGCCTGTTTCTATCTATCTTTTTAGTTTCCGTGGTTCCCAGTGAGGACTCTATTCCTTTTGAGTCAGCTGAGGAGGTTCTCACAGTGACCCAATCAGACTCCTCTCAACAGTTATTTGGTAAGATGAAACCCTACTATAATTAAGCAAGTTAGTAAAAAGCATGAAATGGATGTTTGTTTTATTTTACCTGCTTTTCAAAGACTGAGATGAACAAACTGCAGGACATTCTGCAGACCTCAGACAATATTCCAGATGCAAGTGGGCATCCTTCCACCTCCACATCATGGGGCTTGCGCCAATCTGCAGCCCAAGATGAGTGGCGGAAAGCGAGGTCTCATCATCTGAGCTGCTTGCTGTCCTGCAACGTGGTTCCAGAGAAGAACTGCAGCCACTGCACATCTCCTGCCATCATTCGATGCAGAGACTGCATGCCAGAGGAGTGGCTGTGTACGGAGTGTGACATACACATCCACAAAAAAAAACACACACTCCATAACAGGGAGTCCTGCATTGGGGGAATTTACAAGCCCATAGAGCCAACAGTGTGCTGCGTAAAGCAAGATGGCGGATATACACTGATCAATCAAGGTAGTGCTTTGATCTTTTTGATAAAGTGGTTGAAGTTGTGTCCTTGTTTTTATTAAAATTTTAATTTAATAATAATAAATTGCAAATAATTGTTTAAAGCTTCTCACTATTTATTGAACTTCTCTCTTTCAGTATGTCTTTTGCCTACAGTGAGGCCTGTCCAGTTGTGCACGTGTGATCCTGCAACCATAACAGAATCAGCTGGTAGAGCAATAATTATGGTTTGCATAAATGGTATTTTTATTTATTTATTTTTTCTTTTCCTGTCCAGAGTTATTTTCAGGACATAACTATGCATTAAATGTACTACCTTTTTCTTTTTATAGGTCGGTATGATTTGCACTTGCCAAACTTGTCTTGCAAATTATGTCTGGCACAGTGGACACCTGACATGAGCGACCTCATACACAGTGGGTACTGGCCAGCATCTGTGAATGCTGACACATTGTTTTCAATGGATATCTTTACTTCATTTGAAGAGTTGAAAACTGTGGCTCCCAGTTTGTCGCGTCAGGGTTTTTTGCGGATGTTGGAGAAAAGGACCTGTCAATTTGGAAGGGTAAGATCAGCGTGGATAATAGTTGCCTCAAGTAAAAATATTTTATAACTATTTATTTGACTTTTTACTAATTTACTTGCAAATGTATAGGCTGGCAAAATCCACGGAGACGTATTCCAAAGGAGTTATTTGGAGTATACATTCTGCCAGTACCATTGTGAGAATATGGCCAGTGTAGAGCACTTCACCTGCCCAGCATGTACACCCAACATGATAGCTCTTTGCGCAGATGGCAACAGAAAGCAGTACCGATTTCGACAGTCAAAAGGGTTAGTTGTTTTACACTTAGTCAAATGAACTGAACAAATAATGTCTTACACTGAACAAGATCTTTTTTTTTTCTTATTTTATTTAGGTCAGAGCAACCATATTTTTGACGGTACTTTCATCGCCAAGGACGCTGAAGTACAGCATTTTGTTGAGGAGATCAGGAGTAAAATGAAAAGTGTTAGTTAAATATTTATATATTGTTTTTGCAATGTATGGCTTAAAACTTGAAATGTAGGATTTTCCATTACACATTAGTTATTTCTTCCCTCAAGACCAGATGGTGTCAGCTTAAATGGAACAGACTAGTATCTCCCAACCAGCAATTTAAACAATATGTTGCATCTCATCCAAGTAATTTGGGGTTTGAAATTGGGTATGTGTGGTGACATCCAAAGTGGCTAGATTTTGGTAATAGGTAGTGAGTTATTGTTTGCTAAGCTGAAGATAGGAAAGTGAAAGATGCATTTTCTGAAGCTCCTTGAGCCCTGACTAAACCTCCAGTTGTATTTTGAAAGTAAATATTTAATGTCTCCAATCATTAAACAGATGCTCTTTGGTGTAATGTAACCTGACTCCATAGTCCTGATGGATTAAGTAATTACATAGGATAATTGTTTTTGTTATAAGCATAACTATTTTGTCAAACTATTTTGTCATGCAGACTGCCGGCAGAGGAATCTGTGGAGCCAGTCAGTGGTCTGCTGCACGGGAGACAGCCAGAAGAGCTAGTAAACTGGATGAAGAGGGCATTGAGGTGGTTGTTTGCCGACACGGAGTGCTATTGAAGGCCCTCAACATGTATAGGGGGGAAATATTTGCTTATCCGCTGTTCCTGCAAAAGGAGCTTCAGGCAGCCACACATGGACAGTTCTTTTGCACGGATATTGCTTGCAAGCATTGGCCCTACCTTGAAAAGTTGTCGGTCTCCATGTCAGAACTCAGACCTTTACTGCAGATGAGGCCATTCCTTTCTGTCATGCATGCCAAGGCCCATTCAACAAAGTGTGAGGTACTACATGTTCTTTATCATACAGATTTAAACGATAACTTTTATGTATAATACATATGATTATAAAATAAATGTCCACACTGATTTGTTAGATAATCTGGAGTGGCAAAAATCAAGAGGGTGCTGGTACAACTGCAGGGGAGGAGGTCGAAATGGTAAACAGCTACCTCTCTCGTTGTGCCCTCACAACCAAGTACATGACAAAATCTGGTAAGTTGATCTAATCTTTGTTTAAGATAAAACTCTAAATAATCCCCTATGATTGTTACATTTATCTGAAATTAAAGCTCAACTGTAAAAAGTTGATTAACTGAATGACCATTAATGGGACTTTCCTCCATCACTTTATTCATTATGTTTAAAAAGCCAGGAATGACATGTTAACAGTCCATGCTATTGGATGGAACCGACGGAAGCAGGAAGGCCTTCATCTTGCATTATCCAGCAGATACGTCAAGGTATTGACCAGATAACGTGAGACATGATCAGGTTTACTGACCATATTCATATAAAACCAATGTCATGTTTGACCAATGTGTCTTAGATACTGTATAGACAATATAAAGCCTCTATGATTGGTCTTACCCTTTGAAGATAACATCTTAAAAATCTTTCTTTTTTTACTGTAGACTTGTGAAAAGGCGCAGGCTGAGTCTCAGAGACTGGAAGATTTGACCAATCAACTTGGTTGCCCTGAGAACATGGTGCATCAGTGGGTTCATGATGTCAGAGAATGGGCTTCTGATGGTATAATATTTTATGGAAATTCTTTTACATAGTTTTCTAATGTATTGTGTTAGTCAATTATAGCATATGACTCAGACTTGTTTCCTTGCATGGCCCTGCACCTCCTGCTCCTTCCCCAGCCATTAGCTTTTGCTTGTACAACCTAAAAGATCGATCAGATTTGTTTTTTTTTGTTTATATTGTTTTGTATTTTAAGATTCTGCAGGTACCAGATGTGATGACCAACAACCTCTTCAGGAATCAATTGAAGAAATGTTCCTTGCGGTTCATCACAGAAAAGCCAGCCTTTATAATCAGACTGGTATGTTGATAACTGATCTAATCTTGTCATTTATATCACTTGCAGATATCTTGTCTGGATTGTTTATTTCTGTATCTACTAGGGGTGGGAATCACCAGAGGCCTCACGATACGATATCAGCACGATACTTGTGTCACGATACAATATTATTGCGATTTTAAACATATTGCAATATTCTGCGATATATTGCAATTTCTTACCTTTTTGTCCAACTTGAAATTTTTCCCAATTTCAAATGATGTCCCCAAAGGAAACTTTGTCAACATCTGTTTTATCTAAAAGATACTTTTCTCTGTTTGTTCATCTCACTTCAGTTTATTGCTGTAAAATGGGGATTGTCAAGCAGACAGACTGACCAACACATATATGATAATAGATCGATACTTGCGTCTGTGTATTGATACAGTATTGCCACGGAAAATATTGCGAAACTCTGCTGTATCAATTTTTTTCCCCCACCCTTAGTATCTACAAGTCTTTAGTTTTAAAATCTATTTCTTTTGAATTTTACAGATACTAGGGCTATTTTGTCTTTTAATTCATTTGTTTTTTTCTTTTTGATTTATCAATTGATAAATGATTTTAAGTATAAGGCTTTAACAGTATTGCATGTATCATATCTGAATACACATAATTGTGCATTATGTTTTCTCTATTTTGTAACTATAGACAGCAACAAAATCCGACAGTTGCGACGAAGGAAATTGGGGGAAGAGAAGAAAAAACTGTTTGAAAAAATCAAGCTGTACAATGAGCAGGTTGCAGATGAGGAGCGCATCCTTGAGGATAAGGTGGAAAGCAGACTCTCTGTGGTGGAAGGAGACAGTGGGGCAGACTGTCTAATATGGCCATGGGAAGTGCACAGCAGAGGTATTGAACAATTTCTGTATGTGTGTATTGCTAGTATTTATGGGTTTTGCCTAGGAGTTGGGCCATTTTCATTACTCATTGCCAGACCCTTAATCTTTCGGATTTTGGGTTTGGATTTCCAGGCTAGGTTTTGCCTACACTACTTATCTTTTAACAGGTATGCTTTCTGTACAAGTCAAACTTGTGTTCAAAGGATGTTATTTTTGTGACTTCAGAATCGAGCAATATCCTTACGAAGAAGAAGATTTTTGATGTTTACATGTCAAAAATGCGGCTTCAAGAGGAAAAGATCATTTTGATGAGGGAGATGAGACAGCACTGCGCCTACCTCAGAAAGCTGGCCTGGAGTCTCCGCAAAATGATGTCCGAAATGTCTTCTGGCAGGAACAGTGGTAAGAAGCCAAATTACATTTTTTATGTTCTCCTTACAGTGACACTATAAATTCCTAAGCAACTTGTGCTGCAGGTCCTGCCTATTGATTTGACTGACACCATGACCTTTTTGTCAGTGGTCCTTAACCATCCAGTGCGCCGTAATTGAGGGACAGCGCAACATTAACAACAACCGCTCAACTGAAATTTACATGGCCAAACCTCGTCAATTGTTTTTCAGTGCAAAGACACACTATACTTTACAGGCAATGATAATATAGTGCTACAGAAGGTTCACTTTATAAAATCAAGTGGTAGTTTATAGTCACTGTTGCTAAATGATCTCTTTGTTCATTGTTTTGTAATTTGCTCAGTAGAGAGATACTAGTGAAGTAGTGGATGGCAAAAGGTCTGCGTGGAGCCTCTGCAGAAGTATAAATTAAGGTGTAAAATTAGCTGGGCCTAGCAACTTAGTGTTTTTTTTATAATTGGGGTACACAAGTCTCCATAAAGCACAGGTTATTTTTCAGAATTGAAAAAAACAGCTTCTGAAATCACTCAGTGCAGTTTCAAGGTCCCTTGATGATAACAAAATCATATTTGAATAAATGTGCCCATTCTCGCAACAGGAAGCCTATATGACGTGGACTATCACTTTGAGGTCCTCGGGTATTACATCCTTGTGACTAAATCTAAATTATCTGTAGTTCATTCAGTAAAGTTAATGACTAGCTGAACTACACTAACTCAATTGAGGTATTGTCACACCTCTTTTTCATTTTCCTTCTAGGCAGTTTAAGTGAAGAGGGCCATCGTGGGCTGCTGTGTCTTCATCAGAAAAGGCTTGCTGATGTGGAGGAGAAGTTCCAAGTCGTTAGCTCAAGGTACAGCCAGGCTTTAGGACCGAATGCTGCTTCTCTGCTTGAGGACGGACCCGAGGACATACCGGAGGACGACAAAGAACATGTATATGAGAGTTCAGATGAGAGTGATTTTGAGGCAGTGTAAACCAGTTTTTCGAAACACTAGCTTTATAGATGGAAAGGTATAGCATCGGATTTATGTATGTCAAGCGCGATATAATCTTCCCTGCAAGAGCATGTATGCCCTCCAGCTCTCTCAGAGCAGACACTTCCTCACACAAGGTGGCTGCTCTGTGCGCGTACTGTGTAGTTTCATACATGAAGATGTCATTATGTAACTCTTCCTATGTTTTGTGTCACGCTCTCAGCTACCTGCACGACTCTTGGTTGTAGAATTGTTATGCAAAGACTAAAATCTGTGCGCAGCATATATAATTTGTTTGTGAGCATGTTTTATCATGCTCGCGACATATGACATAAATCTGACCCAATATTCAGGAAAATTTGAAAACACATACAAAAATCCAAAACCAATACAACAACAAATATGTGCTGCAAATGAAAAAATGTTGCTAAATGCCTAAACTAATACGCAACTGCAAACTGCTCTAAACACAAATTAACTAAAAAACAAACACTGAATACAAGTGCATTAACAGGGATTGACCACACCTAGAGGATGAGTCACACCACGCAAACTATTTAAATTCATTTTTACAATGACAATGTAGTAATTGTAATTTCTCTGCAGTTACATCTGCCATGTCGTGTTGTACATTTGGTTGGCTTTCAGTGTTATCTATCTATAACTATCGTCCATCAAATCGCTCTGAAAGTGATCCCAAACAATATTGTTTACCACTGTTTGTCATTATTACATATATATCATGTCATGCTGTTTCACTTAGCACTCCTTTTTAGACAAGTAGAACTGTTTGGATTAGATATGCCGTGTTTAAGTTGCATATGTTTTGGGGGTTTGGAATCTTCACTGCATGTTTCTGCTAGCATAAGTGCTTTGAACCACTGTAGCGTATTTGCCCAGGTCGGCCACTGTATGAAACAGCACTAATCGTATGACACGCATAACGGCAACATGAATGTCCAAAAGGCAAAGAGATAATCCTATTTAAATAGCTACGTTAAAGATATCTTTACCGTATCTGCCCCATCTGTTTGGGGGCAGATGCTCTTAACTAAATTAATCGTCATTTAAAAATGTGAAAAACCCTGTTGTATATCGTGTGCCCTAGTTTTTTTTTGTTTTATTGCATAATCCAGTATATTGTTATTCATAGTGACAATGTGGCTCATTTGAATTGAAGGTACATGCTACTACATTTAACTTATTTTTAAAAAATGACCATCATTACCCATGAGTTTTGATTGTAGTGTTTCCTGTTTATACTGCTGTTACTGTTAAAAAAATCAACAAATTTCCCAATGCCGTTACTGCAGGAATAAAACAAGGTGTAAGTTTAAGTGCATGTAGCCTTGTTTATGCTAATGTCTTCATGAAAATAAAATATGTCTGCGAAATAACTGATTTGTCATTTTTCTTTTAACGTTGTATGCCAGTTGTATACAGGGTGTTTAAAAATAAGTAAAAATTATTTTCAGACAAAATAGCATTTTGACATTTTGGATGTCAAGTAAGTATATAGTTAGATATTGTATTAATTATTGCATAACATTAGAATAAATATATTTTTCATCATCCTGCTGAAGGACTGCTCTGGATACAATAATTAACACAAGGGAGGGTTCATATTTGGGTTCTATTACCAGGGATACTGGATTGCTAAATTGATATTTTAAAACTATAACGTTACATTAATCTACATTTACATTTTACATCATGGTATTAATTTATTTAATTCGATTACATTATTTGGTCTTATTACTGGTGAAATATACCGTAGTATGCTGTAAACAAACACTACGGTACAAGGGAGCGCACTCAAATTCCATATCCCACATTCATTCATTCATTCATGTCATAGAATCGGACAGCGATCAGGCAGTGCTTTAACGGCAGAATCGCTTCAATGTGGATATTAAATGAGTGATTTTGTCACCAGCAACCGTAGCTTAGTTTTTCCATTAAGTTAAGTACCGTCTAATAACCATACACAGTATATAAGATAATAGGCTAACGTTTACTTAACCGGGCATCCGCCGGACGTGACGTATAATTGCGGATCCGAAAGACAAAATACATATCACAAAAATACATATCACAAGTACATTGATTTATTTGTCTAACGTTTTATGTGAGGATGTAAACAATAATGATAACAATAATAATAAAATACAGTTTCATGTATTTGTCTCATGTAATGTGTGCTCGGTCAGCCGGGGACGGCATCAATCTGAAACGGAATGAAGCCCATCCACGGCGGGCAGCAGAAACCGGTCGAACACGTCCACCCGGAAGAACTACAAGTATACTGGTTTGTAACAGATTCTGGGGCGCGTATCTAGTGGGAGTTGTAGTTTTGAAATATATTGGTATATTTCTCATAATTAGAAGTTGGCAGTGTGTAATTTTGGATACACCCTGGGGTTTTTTTGGGATGGAAAACACACTGGTGTCATCAGATTTTAAAATGTAATCGTTAAATAGGTGAAAATAGCATATTACCATATTTGACAGTGCTTATAGTGGATAAACTTTGGAGACCATATCTACATGATAGCTGAGGTCCAGAGCTTTCTATAACAGCTGGTTTTATGTGTGTAGCACCTTCTGTTGCTAAATGACAAGCCTTCAAACATGGACTGGGTTCAAGGTTCAGAGGTCAATATTTCCAAGCAGGAGTAATGTATCCTCTTCAGACTGACATATGTTCCTCTCAGGTTGAGACCTTTCCAACAATGTGTTTAGTATAGTCTTACGACAAGGTTTTAATTTTTACTACATCATGGAGACCACTTTTGCAGGCGATACTTTATTGTCCCCAGAGAGATATTTGTCAACATAACAGTTGACATATTGTCTTATCATACAGCTGGCATATACTTTGAATTAAAAAACTCAAACATAGTGGAAGCATATCACAGCCAAAATCTATTGCTCATCTTTCACAAAGAGTGATTAAGGCAACCTAACCTTATGCACCATATAATGAAGCAATTGCACAACCCCTGCAGCCTGAAGAAACATTATATTAAGTTTCAACTGAGGCAGGTCCAAATCAGGCCTAGTTTAAAATAATGTCGAGTTTACATTGGTTTACCCTATATCTTCTTCCAGAAGAGCTTATACTTCGGCGCTTTTGGTGCACGCTCTTCTAGATTATAAATACGGACGTCGTTACCTTATGCGGTCCTGCACGAGCCTCACGCTCCTCCCAAGGTCGTCCTATATTTGTCCTAATAAGGTCCATGTTAATCAATCAATGTATATTTCAGCCTTGAAAGGAGCCCTCGATCACCAATCACGAAATGGAAAAAAATGGGGAAAAAAAAACACGATTCAGTGATTGTGAGATCGAGGTGCTCCTAACAGAGGTAGAACATCCAAACTAAATCCTGTTTGGAAGCCTTAACCCTTGTGTAGTGTTCATATTTTTGATACACAAATTTAATAATGTAGCCCTAATGTAATAGATTTAGCTCAATTACCAATGATACATCATT